>NW_017728005.1:0-16849 GCF_001865875.1 Lupinus angustifolius
TTCAATTGTAATAAGGCACATGTGCCATTTCTTTTACTACTCGAAGATAGTCTAAATTAGGAGTAGATTCATTGCTTTTAGAGTGTCCAATGTAAGCGTGCAAGGCATGCACTTTATGATTCCAACCGAGGGAGCCTTAGAGGCTTGCCTACATATGTAATGCTTTATGTTATGGAATAAACACATTAGGATTATATCCTTGTGAGAGTATTCTCCAAACCTTCTTGGCTGAACCAATATTAGAAGTTTTTATCAAGAACCAAGTTCTTGTGGCGAGCATCACTTGGCTTATCAAACAACTGAATTGTTTGTGGTGCCTCACCTCATATCTTTTCCATCTTCTTTTCTCCAAACACAAGTTATTTCCGCTGCATATCTCAAAGGCTTAACTCAACCGTGAGCATAGGTCATACACCAACCAAGATAGATCGTTTCAAGAGCCTTTTATCCAAGAGGTTCACATCACCAAGTGAGTCCAACATTGATCTCAAAGGCATCCAAGGAATTGGAAGGCCCATAATAAGGACAAACACTAAAAAAAGCACATCAAGCACTTGGACAACTCATGGCATTCCTTAAGAATGCTAATGCAAGACAAATTCATGAAGAGCTTAAATTCATTAGTTGCATCATTCAAGAGGAGGACTAACATGTTGGTAACGACTTAAAAGAACATTGCTAGGCGTTGGGTGTGTGCAACAAGTGATGGGCGTGTGTGCAACAAGCGTTGGGCGTGGTGCACCTATGACTAGGTGGTGCATCAACATGTGTTTGGTGAGGCATCTCTAACTTATCATGGTGTGGTAATAATGAGAATGGAGTCGTGACATTAATAGGCATACCATTTCTCACGAGTGCTTAAGCTTTGTTTAACATATTTTATATTTGAATTTAAGAATCAAAATCATGCAAATGTTGTGGTACGTTTGGCCATCAAAGCGCAACCGCCATAATTAAGGAAGGAGAGAAGTGTGGCATGTGTGGCTTTATGAGGGGACTGTCGTGAATTTATTTGTGTCTTTGTGTGTTTAAAGTGTGTATTTTGATTTCCTAAATCGTTGGAAGCTCATCAAGACCGAATTATGAGAGCTCCTAGCTGTTATGGAAGTATCTCATGCAGGAATGACCATGTGGAATTAGTGTGGAAGGAATCGAAAGTTGTACAGCTTTTATTGGGATTATTAAGCTGTGTAAAGCCTTGTCATTTAGCAAAGTAAACGTGGAGCTACTTGACTTTGAAGAATCCTATGATTTCCGACCATTACTTAGTCGTTTAATGTAACAACTAGGAAAATAACCATATGGTAATATTCCTTGAGCTTCTAGTCGTGTAACTCATGCGTTATACTTAGTGTGAATAAGTGACAAAGTGGAATCTAATGTTTGACCATTCACAATTAGTCATTGGTGTCTTTAATTAGGTAAGTAATGTGTCTTTATGCTTTGTATTTCGTGGAGGCCAAGTTTGGCTTGCCAACTCCTACGGCATGAATCATGAATAAAATAACTTTGACTTTGATATTGGATTGTCTCCATTGTTAGTGAGCAAGTTCTCCTAATTTCTTGGTTGAACCAAGAGCAAACCATTCTTATTAAGAATCCAAGCTTCTTGTGGCAAATTACACCCTTAACTTATCAAACATTGTAAGTGTTTCTGGTGCCTAATACTAAATTTGCTGCCTAAAGTTTACTTAAATAGTTCATGGCCTAAACACACCAACCAAGATAGATCATCAATAATATAACTAAAACTCATAAAGCATTAGTGTAATTGACTCTTATTATAATTATTAAGTTATTACTACATATAAAATCACAATCATAAAAATAAGATGAGTAAAACGTCAAATATGTCCTCAAAAATTCTAAATAGTCACTAAGTTAGTTAATCAAACAAATTTGTCACTCATTAAATTTACAAAGAAATTGGTCCATCATATTAATATTTATTTTTTTGGTACTACCAAGGGTATCTCCTCACTTTTTGGGTAAGGAACTAATCTCTTTTAGGATTTGTGGATGCCCATTCCAACAAGTGTCACTCACAGGAATCGAACCCTCGACCTTAGAGATCTAGTGGGGCCTTTTCATTGTGTTATGTGTGATAGATGGGTCATATTAACATTTATGTTAGACTATATCTTGATTGAGAGCTAAAAGGGTTTTTTTCGGGAGCATATCTTCTATCTCAAGATGTGTCCGTTCCATGTACCCCTTTATTTTCATAGGTCATAAAATATAAAGTTAATATATATTAAATTCATGTTTCACTTTTCTCAACAATTAGAAATAAAGGGTATATGAAGTGATACACATTTTGAGAAAATAATTGTGATTATGTTTTTTTCAGGTTTAAGATGTTAATTTATTTGTCATTTAATTTTTTGGGACATATTTGACTTGTGTGTAGTATAATTCTTTATTTTGTATATCCGTTTTAAAATAAATATAATATATTTACTGTTATTTTGTGTTATTCGGGTGTGGTCGGTATTGAGTGCTCGCTTGAGTAGTAGTGATCATGAGTCTTAGTCAGAGTGTTGTCTGGACCCGCCAGGGGAGGTACCCAAGGTTATGCGACAATCAAGTTAGTATGTGGTTTTCTAGAGAGAGAATGAGAGTAAATGAGAGAGCAGTTAGAGCAAGAGCAATGAATATAAGCAACAAATGAAGGAATGAGTATTAATTGATACTTCATGGGTGGGAGTCTCCTATTTATAGAGTTTGGAGTGGCTCATGTGGCGTCTGGCCATTGGTTAGTACTTGGTGGGTACTGTGGGGATATGTCGAGTTGTGGTTAACCACCCTATAGGTCTACAACTGTCGATTTGTCGGGGGCATGTGGAATTTGTAGGCGGCATAACATGTGGAATGTCAACTCGTATCAATGGCGAGCCAGTGGCACATTAATGGCGAGTCATAGATGCATTAATGGAGCGTTAGAGGCATAAAAGGTGAGTTAGAGGCATTAATGACACTTGTAGTAAACTTGGCACGTCCTTGGTGAGTGACTTAATGGTATTAGTATGGATTTGACCAAGGTGGAATAGTTACCCCTAGTCTATTGAAGCGGCCAAAATTAGGGCGGACTGATAGACTCAGAATGTTCTGTGTTGAGTATGCTCAGATTATCTATTCTGGTTTAATATGCTTGGTTGGATTATATGAGTAGCCCCTAGGCCTAGTGGTAGATCCTGATGGCTATCTATCCTTGGTTGACACGTGGAGGGTCGGTAACGATTCAGTTAGTGGCCTTGGGTGTTCAACCGACGTGTATGCTCATTTCAGATTCCATACTTCGTTTTTTGAGCCACTGTTAGATTGTCCTCGAGTGGCTTTGGACGAATAGGATGAATCCTCGAATTGGGCCTCGAGTGTGGCCCGAGCCCAACCCCAGCCCCTTTCCTATAAATAGGGAGTTGTCCCTTTCATTCTTCTTCACTTTGTTTTCTGAGAAATTTCCTCCTACCAAGTTTGTGTTGTTTTTGCATCCGACCATCAGACCTTTTCTTTCTTCCGTAATTTATGACTTCAACTTATTCGATAATCTTTTTTCCCTTATTTTTATACTTCTTTGGTCGTAATAATGTTGAGTGAGGAGTCTAGTTCTAATAAGGTGGAGATCATGTCCGGACCTCTATCTATCTTCAACAAAATTACCCTTGTATTGTCGGCGAGCTCGGCCAGCCTCTACATAGGTAGTATCCGGTCTGCATGGAAGCAACCCAAACAACTTTGCCTACCGGCGTTGTTATGTAACCTGAGGAAGAAGAAGGCCGGAGGTGATACTGTTGTAATGGATTGGGCATCTCTCAGAGAAGTGGCGTCCGGTCTTGGATGATATGTCTAGTTCGGAGTCTGACGCTTCTCTTGATGACAGGTTAACCATGGGGCAGAACTTCGCTGGTGGGTCTGAACTCCCACTATTGGCGGGTTGACTGGGAAGTCCTGGGCACCCCTACTTTCTTACCCCCAAAGATGCGCCCTACTGTGGATGTGTTGACTCGTCCAACGAACGACATCTAGTGGTGTGCTCCAACTATTCAAGAGCAGGTCTAGCAGAATATAATCATCGAGAATTAGAACCGCTAGAGCTTCTATATGTATGAATATGTCTGCTGGTGGATATGAGTAAGGATCCCCTTTGAAGGTGGTATACCGAGGTGTTGCAATAGCTTCAGGTGGCCCATTCTCAGTTGCACCCTAACTCCTTGGGGTTGATCTGTGTGTTTAAGGTGTTTTGTGACGTTATGGAACGACCCTGCACCATTCAGTTATTCTTTTTGGTGTTTCAGATGTTCCACAGCACGAACAAGGACGAATGTAAAGCGGGTCGTCCTGGATGGACATCCTTGTAGTCCCGCAATGGTCATTCTTTTTACCATCCATTCGTAGGGTTAGTGAAGAACTGGAAGAGGGGTTTCTTCCGTGTGGAGGCCCGAGGACCACGCCATACTTGGGCATACGGTCCCAACAATCTACCTTGTTTCCCCTTCTCCTAGAACGGGGGAATCCACTAAAAGCCCACCGACTCTTTCATTTTTTCTTACAAACAACTGGATGATCGGGAGAAGAGGGCGGTGGATGAAATATTGACCTGCATATAGGAGGGTCGGGTGATTGAGTGTTATAAAATCGTCCAAGGTGATCAGGCATTTGAGGAGTTAGTCGGTAGGTATTTGATCATTGGTGTCTTTAATATAATGTTTTGGTTACTATATCGTATGTCTGATTTTTTTTCCTGTTGTTTTTCTCAACAGCAGCCATGAGTGACCAAGCAGCCCGAAGCAGACTCCTAAAGCGGGCTGCCTTGAAGAGGAGGGACATCGAGGCCAACAAGAGGGTGAGGCATTGCTTGCCAGCCGGGTCCGATGGCCCATCCGGGGGGTTGCTACCCCTCGTAGGGAAGGCGGACACGCAACCAACTCGGGGGAGGGTTCTTTTCTCTAGCCGAAACCTATCACCATCATCCTTCCTGAGGTGACCCCAAGTCAGTCGATTGACTTGATAGCTAAAGCCACTTCTCATATTGAGGTTGTTGAAGTTGATGTTGTCCGCTAGGAAAGGCTTGAGAGGTAAAAGTCTGTTGGGACAAGTTAAGGGAAATCGACCTCTGCCCGAATCAAGTACACCTACAACATTCCCAAGGTTGTAGTGCAAGTTCTGATCAATCCATGGGTCAAGGAGACCATGGACAACATTCCCATGGCTCATTTTCTGCGTAGGACTCGGGAAGCCGAGATTTTGGCAGCTTCAGTGGCCAAGTATCTCGAGGGTGAAAGAGTGCTCGCCACCCGGGTTGGTGAGGAGGCTCTGGCCAACTTGCAAGAACATTATTTAGGTGAGCTTAAAGAGAAGCATGCTGAAGCCTTGAAGAGCTTGGAGGCAGAGAATATCGCTGCAGATGAGCAACTCTCCATAATGTCACTCAAATTGAGAGATGTCCGATAGGCAACTATGTTGGTTAGGGTGGATTTGGTTGCCACTCAAAGGGATGTGAAATCCCTCGTTGATCGCCTCCAAAGGGTTGAGGATGAGAAGCTTCAACTTCGGGACAAGTTGAAGTCATCGGAGGACCAAGGAGAATCAACTCAAGCTAAAGTCATTCATATGCAAAAGGAGTTGGCCAACTTGAAGGCTACTTATCTGAAGTTGGAGGATGAGGTTGATGGGGCGGTCAATGCTGGTTGGGACAATTCTTTCACCCAAGTCGGCTTGATTTTCTCATATGTCAACTAGTCCTAGACGAGGATAGATGCCCGGGTCACCCCGAGGGCGAGCTTATGGCAGATGAAGAGGATGGCCCGATCACCCTTCCCGTTCCGGCCAGAGGTGGTGGGGAAGCTTAATTAACTTGTTTTTTATTTTGTTTTCATACTATATGTATTGCTAGGAATTAGTAATCGCCTTCTTATTAATGATTTTTTTTTTCTTATTTGCCATTGTGTTGTTAGTGTTCTTTATTTATATCGCAAGTCTTTATTAACTGGAAATAAGGGAACATAACAACATAACTGGGCCACCCTTTGATCTAAGTAGGTTGGATAATGTTTGAGTAGTCGTACTCGAATTTTCCATAAATGAACTAAATAATAAAACTTAATAATATGTTAGTAAATATTGTCCATGTTTCTATAAATGAACTAAATAGTAAAACCGAATTATTGGTACCAAAGCCTTATTCTGGAAGGGGGGTTGAATAGGTGTCGCGGTTCCCACTTACCGCTATTCACACCAAAGCGCTATTCTGGAAAATCACTCAGTTAATCGATTAAAGCAATGACTTAATCGATTAAGTCGCACAGAATTAGCAGTTGCTGACTGGCTCAATTATACAACCAATTAGAGATTATACATAAATGATATAGCAGATATATTTGAACAAAAATGATCTTTATTTGGAAATAATACTATATTCAAAATATCAGCTACAATAGGCAATTGAAAGCTACTAAAAACAGTAAAGAGATAAGGGAAAGAAACATCCTGCAACATGGTTTTTATACTGGTTCATTTTGCGGTCCACTGCAAAACTACATCCAGTTCTCCCCTCTGATCTGAGAGATTTTCTTCACTAAAATTAAAACCAATGTGTCTTACATACACACTTCCAATTACAAGACCTTGAACGCTCCCTTCTTGAGTTCCCAGAACCTCTACCTTGGTTTGGCCTTACCCAATCGCCTAGGAAAACCTTTCCTACGATCCAGCCCCAGCCAAGAGTATGCTCTAAACTCAAGACCTCCAAGTCTTGATGAAGACTCTCTGATCTCTTTGGTGGTATGACACCACGAGACGACTTTCCTTGTTACACAAACAACACAAAAAACAGAGTAATGTGAAGCACTAAAATAGCTCAAATATTACAAGAAAGAACAAGCTATAAACCCTATACAAATCTCACAATTACCAAGAATATGTATAGGATGAAAATCGTGAAGAACATGTAATTTCTACCCTTAAGAAATCTCTAAACAGTAGTGAAAGAATCATGCAAGAACAATATAGGATGAAGAACACATTTGATAATATGCAATGGATGACATGTTAATCCCTAAGCATAATACTATCTCACTATAATCTCACATGCAATTCTCCTGCCTATATGACATACAAAGAATACGAAAATACACAACTTAGCAATTCTAATATGAATGAATGAATGTATTAAGCATTGTGTAAAAACACAGTTTATATAGAAAAGCTATTTTGCACCCAGTTAATCGATTATGTTGCTTGTTAATCGATTAACGGGATGTTAGAGAGTAACTGAATTCTGTTTTTCAGTTATCTGTTGAAACTGTTAAAAATTGTTTTCACGTTAATTGATTAAAGCTTCACTTAATCGATTAACTGGCATATTTTCAGTTAAGATGTTAATTGGTAAACTACCTATATGTTATGCTTATCAACTATATATATTTTACCTTTATGTTATGCCTAAAATGCACAAATAACATGTATGATTAATGCATGAACATATAATAAGCTAGATGGCATGTCTCATGTAAATGATATGATAGTTTTTAGAACTTGTGAGATTTCTAGGTTTACCTAACCTAGACTCAATAACTAAGACACATCTAAGACTCTAGTCTAGACATGAAGCTCTTGAATCTTTGGCATGTTGATTTGTTGAGTTGTCTTTAAGCTTTCATTAAGTCCTTTGTCTTCATCAAAGCATAGGCAAGCTAAGTGCTATCTTGACACATTGCACTTTCAGTGACATGCCCGAAAAAGGTGTGGAAATCATAGTATTTGGATCGGTCTTGGGTCCCCATCTTTCTCGCCGAGTTAGGCTTAGGGAGCTAGACCATATGAGTAGCCATGACTTCTTGTAGTATCCCGGTGCACTAGCATTGACGGGAGTGTAGGTGGTGTATTTTGGTTTTTTGGGTGGTCGGGGTGGGTCATCTCGGGGATGTTCATGGATTTTTGGCCATTGGGTTTCCCGTGAGGGGAATTGGTATTCTCTGTGGTTAGAAGATAGGCGAGCTAGTTGAGTTTCTTCTAGGTTGATATACTGCTTGGCCTTTTACCAAAGGTCTTCCATGCTAAGGTTCGAATACTTGGCCAATTCTTGCCTGAAGAGACCATCTTGCAGTCCTATAACCAATATGTTTACCGCAACCTCTGGACTTAAGGTGCGGACTTTCATGGCTTCCATGTTAAACCTGTCTAAGTATGATTGGAGAGGCTCATGTTGTTCCTGCCATATGTCAGACAGGGTATAGGAAGATGTGGGTTCTTCCCTGCTTGTTGTAAACAGGATGTTAAACCCGTTTGCAAGAGTTGTCCACTGATCGTTGCTATTTGGTACCAGCCATGTAAACCACTACATGGCAACACGTTTCAGAGTGAGAGGGAAGGCTCGACACATGATGAGGTCAACCACCCCATGAAAAAGCATAGGCCTCAAATACGTCTAGGTGGTCTTACGGATCAGTGGCACCATCATATTGGTCAATGTTATTTGGGCGAGCTAGATGCTTAGTGATGAGTATGAAATTATACTAAATTTGCATTGTATTTAACATGCATTTTAGGACATAATTAAGACTTTAGGATTGTTTTTAATTTTTATTTCTCTTTGTTCGGGTTGAGCGGGTGTTTTGGGCTGTGTTGTGCAGTTTGGATGGAATGAAGCTAAAAAGAGTAGAGATTGAGTGCAAGAAGATGGAATTTGGTGTTGAGTCTATGCGAAGACCAATTCAATGGCCAAAAGAAGTCGTGAATGTTATATTCTATTCCTATTTTTTAGATTTGTTTTGTTGGGCTTAGCCCAATATTTTGTAATTAGGATAAATGAGGGTTCTCCCTCAAGGAAGAAACACTTTACACTTTATACTTTAGATTACAATTCTCTAATTTAGAATTTGGCATTCTCTTCTCCATCATAAGTGAGTAATTCCCTTTGTTTCTAGGATTGGGGCTATGCCCTTTTATATTCAATAAACATTTGTTCTTACTTCTATTTCATTGTGTGTTGTGATTTGAATTATTAAAATGTGTTTTATTCGTGTGATTTTTCTGCCAACAATTTACACCTCTTAGATACATTGGGGAAGGACCGAGAGGTGAACCCAACTATCTGACAATTCAGTTATTCAAACTAGAATCCTAATTCATGAGAGTAGTATTAGGATTCTCGGGGGTTTCTGAAAATCACCTTGGGTTGCTACGAAGTGATTGGATAGAAATATCTAAGTAAAGGATTGATTGATAATCGTACCATGAGAGTAGGTGCGACTTCAATTGAGTACACGTGCTGGAGCTCGAGAGAAGATGACGCATATCAAAGAGCAATTTACCCTCACAACTTAAAATTTATGAAAATGAGCAAAACAAGGATTTGCGAGTGTAAAGGCGGTAACCCTTATCCTGGGAACTCTTCCTAAATTAGATTTCAATTCCTTTTTACTATTTTCATAATTATTCTTGTCAATTGTTCTAAATTCACTTTTAATTCCTATTTAAGTTAAGGATAAATTAATTGTTATAATTAAAGGAATTTTCCAATCCTCGTGGGGTCGATATTTTATTACTTGACGATATAATCGTGCACTTGTGATTTTCCTACCACTTAGGTAGTGGGGACATGATTGCTTCGGTGAGAGGGTGTCTTACTCGTAAGGAGCTATAGTCAGAGGGGTGATTTCCCTACCACTTTGGCTTGCTTGTTGGGATGAATGTACTAGTGCTGGAGGGTCGATGGAAGGAGAATCATGGTTCGGAGGAATGTTTGTAGTGATTGGTTCTGCTTGGCTAAGGGGTTGAGGTTGGTTACAGGTGGTCAACATGTTGTAGGTAAGCCACAAACGCGATGCCAATGTTCTTTTGTGTTGATCGGGTGTGGTCGGTATCGAGTGTCCGGTTCAGTAGTAGTGATCAAGAGTCTTGGTCGGATTACTGTCTGGACCCGCCAGGGAGGTACTTAAAAAGGTTCTTCAATGATCTAGTCAGTATTTGGTTTTCTAGAGAGATAATGAGAGTAAATAAGAGAGAAATTAGAGTAAGAGCAATGAATATAAGCAATAAATGAGGGAATGCATATTTATCGATACTTCATGTGTGTGAGTCTTCTATTTAGAGTTTGGAGTGACTCATGTGGCGTCTGACCATTGGTTAGTACTTGGTGGGCACTACAGGGATATGTCGGGTTGTCTTTAGCCACCCTACAGGTCTGCAACTGTCGACCTATCGAGGGCAGGTGAAATTTGCAGGCGGAATGGCAGGTGGAATGTCAGCTCACATTAATGGCGAGCCAACGACGCATTAATGGCGAGTTAGGGATGCATTAATAGTGCGTTAGAGGTATAAATGGTGAGTCAAAGACATTAATGACACTTGTAGTAAAATTAGTCCGTCCTTAGCGAGTGACTGAGTGATATTAGTATGGATGCCCACCTGATATGATCCTGAGAAGTTCAGATTTAAACGGGGTGGAACATTTACCAAACATGTTTATATCTAAGGACTTACAAATGTTAAGTGTCATTGGTAAAACAACCACGTCTTTCCCTATAGATTTCATATAAATTACTATTAAAATTTATTTATACTATTATACCTATACTAAATTTATTTTTTTAATAATTTATACTCATTATTGGTAATTTAACAATTTTATTGAAAGCTTATAACTCATTTTTTATTATGTGGTAATAATTTGCTGATATAGGCACACATGTTGCTCAGAGGAATAGCTCTTACGAGTTGGGAAGATAGTGGAGGAAAAAGTACTGCAGAAATTTAAATTTAAAAGGGTAAGATTGTAGGGTAAGATTGTGGGATAGGTTAATTTTGGCAAAATAATTATGGCCAATTGTTAATAAGGATATCCAAACTTTTAAAACTCAGAAGATTCTTTCATGCAACATTTCATTCAATAAAACTCCTAAAACGTTATTAGTGAAACTCATTTAAATATATATAGTATTCCTGAATAATATTTATACATTTATATATTTTAAAAATTATGCTATAATTTGAATCCTTTTTTACTCAGCTATCACGTCTTCTCACGTGGTAGAAAGCACTTTGTGCTCAAAATTGATATATGTGTGCATTGCTTCTGAAATGTGTGGTTGGAACTTGGTTTGTTGTAAGGCATTAGGGAGAACTTTTGAATATAAAATTTAAAAAACTCTCAAGTTTCACATAGAAGAGTTTTGAAAAAACAACTCCCAAGTCCCACATAGGAGAGATGAGGAAGTTGGAAAATTTTCTATGTTATAAATAGAAGTCTCCTCCCTTCATATTTTCTGCCGACGTAATTCCGGCAAACTTCTCTCGCTTACTTTCCAAGGCACTAAGAATTGGCACAAACAACCAAATTGTGAGAATTTCGAGAATTGACACTGATAGCCAATATTGAGGGAAAAGAATTGGCACATGTAGCCATATTGTGGGCATTTCGACAATTGACATTAGTAGTCAGATTGAGGGAAAATAATTGGCACGAGTAGCCATATTGTGAGCATTTCGAGAATTGGGAGTGTTAGCCATATTGTGTTGGATGTATTTAAGATCGGTTATTATAATGCAGTAAGAATTCGATAACAAAGATCTGAACTATTTTATCCTGGGGACAACGTGATTGATAGTTTGCTTGCATATTTTGGATAGTGCCACGAAACGTCTTAAAGAGAGCGACATGTTCGTGACTCAGTCAGTAAGTATAATTCCGTGCCATTTAGAATTAGTGCAAGCTACGGTAACAACATTTTTAAGATGTTTCAAACTGTAATGGCATTCGTAGATCATATTATTGGACTGGATATCTTTGACCTTAACAAATCATTTCGGTTTGATGGGACTAACTTCAAATCGTGGCAACATATGATGAAAATTTTCCACACTATGAGAAAAGTTGCACATGTTCTGAAAACCGATGTCCTAGTACTGCCAACAAAAGCTGAAAGAAAAGAGATAAACTAGCTATTGATATAGCTCTCTGGAATGAAAATAATTACCTTTGTAAGAATTTCATTCTGAATGGGTTGTGAGATGATATTTATGATTACTACAACTCATAAAAGTCTGCCAAATTAATTTGGTATGCACTTGAAAATAAATATGATACTAAGGAAGATTGAACTAAAAAGTATGTTGTTAGTCGCAACTTAAAGTATCATATGACGGATGATAAATCAGTAGAGTCTCAGTCCAAAGAGATAAATAGAATTGTTCATGAAATCATTTATGAAGGTATGCTCCTAAAGAGTTAAACTCACAGAGCCTATGAATGTGTATTCGTTGGGCATGCTATAAACACCAAGACGTACAGGTTTTATGACCTTAACGCAAAAGTAATCATTAAGTCTAACGATGTTGACTTCAATGAAGATAAATTCCTTTTTAAATTGAAGAATAGTGGGGGCACAAAAACTAGTCACATACTTGTGATTAGATAGATTTTATAGAGTCTAACAAGAAACATACTATTTTAGCGCAATCCACTACGGAAGTTGAGATATAGCACTAGCAACAGCTAGTGAAGAAGCAAGTTGGCTGATCCATTATCAGCTATGTTGATCCATTATGATAGTACCGCGGCTATCGAAAAAATTGAGAACCGCTTTTATAACGGTACGAAATGACAAATACGTTGTAAGCACATCACCATTAGAGAGTTACTCTCTACATGAGATGTTAGAGTGAATCATGTACGTAGTGAGAATAACTTAGCACATCCATTGATGAAAGGACTAGCTAGTAAGAAAGTCCATAATACTTCTAAGAGTATGAGACTATGGCTATAACACCGTGTTTTTCCGAACACATATAATTAAGTAATTACTTATTAATCAATTATTTAAAGAAATTAATTATTAATGTTTTAGGCTAAACCTCAGTTGATTTTTAGTCTTGTATTATAATATTCTTGCTTGCCCTAAATTTTCAAGATTTTTGGAGAATAAAAGTTTCTGATACGATTTCAGGTCATTTTATGAGGTTTTCACCCAGTTTTTGAGTTATGTAACTCGGTATTGAATTCGGATTTCGTCATTGGTTTCGAAATATTATTTTTAGTCAAAATAGACACCAAGTTTGTCCGTAACTCATATCTAGGTATTTTTTTACCTCGAAATTAAAGTTTCGATGTTTCGGGCAAAACACCTAAATCGGTAGATCTTCTATTTCCGGATGAAGTTACCTGGTAATACTCAGGCACGACTTCAATTGAGAAATTATGTTGCATCAATCAAGTCGGAGTATTAATCACATCATGGGTCAATGGCTTCTCAAACAAGCAAAGTCAAAGCTTCCCTAATCCCCTAAATCACTCACCAAATCTCCTCACTCCACCACTATTAGACATATCACCTAAGCTAGCCTAAAACTAGACTGCCTCTCATTAATTTTCAGATTTGACAGAGGGTGAGGGTCTCCTGTAAATACTTCACCCCATCCTCTCATTTTTTACACTAATTCTCCTAAAGAAAGTTAAGGTATTCTTTCTCTTTTTCTCTTCTCCATTTTTCTCCACATACACCATGAGAAAATCACGATCTCTTAGCATGTTATTCACGAAGTTGATTTTATGTTTGTTTTCTTTAAATATTTTGTAAGTCATGACTAAAGAGGATGATAATGAAATCATATGAACCTTTGTGTAGTTTTGACTTATGTAAAACTTAAAATTTCTTCCTTGTTCTTAGATGAAAAAACTATATCTTTGGACAAGGTTAGATGAGTTTATTTGCTTTAGAAATTTTGGAAATTACTGTTAGTATTTGGATTTGTTTAAAGATGATGATTTGAACATCAAAAGAACCTTTATTGTGTTTAAGAAAAGTTTATGTCTATTCTAGAAAGTTCAAAATGTTTTAGTTTTTATTGAAAACATTTCATTTTTAAAAGGTATTATGTGTAAAAAGTTGTTTAGCATATGCTATTCTTTGATTTCCAAGTTAAAGTAATGATTTTGGATAAAAGATGATTTATTAAAGTCTTAACTTCTTAAACTTAAAGTGTTATGAAGTTTTGGATAGTAAAGTAGTAAAAGTGTTAACTTATGATTTGTTCATGACTATGAAATCAACACCTATTAACCCTTGAGGTTATCCTAAAATTTGGAGGTGTTGAGATGATCATGAAATTAGTTGTGTTTTCTTTAGTAGCATACTTTAAATGAGGATATTGACCTAGAAAGTCTTGACTTTATAAATCTAAAGTGTTATGAAGTCTTAGATAGAAAAATGATTGAAAAGTGTTGATCTTGGTTAAGTTAGCTTACTTAAAAGTGGTAAGATTGACTTAAAAAATATTGATTTAAAATTATTGATTTTGTTTAAGTTGGATTACTTTAAAATGGTAAGTCTAGCTTAATAATCTTACTTAAAAAGGTTAATCTTAATAAAAATGTTTTACTTGCAAAAGATAAGTTTTATGAATAGTTATCATTACCAGAAAAATGTAATGAAGTGAAAATGCATGTCTAGAAAAGTTTTGTCTAAGTAAAGACTTGGTATTTAAGTGTGTCTTTACGACCCACCTCTCTTTTCTAGGAACTAACCAGGTGTATATCCATAGATTATGATATAATTCCGTTATAAGTTTTGTTAAAACTTTACTTTAGAAAGTGTCGTTGTATTATAAGACTTTCAATAATAAATGATGATTGAAGACATACCTAATATTGAATCGGATGGATGAAAGCGATTAAGTTCATTTTAGATCGGAAGTTTTATTGTCGCGTAAAATTTTATTTCGTAAGAATAATAATTATCAAAGTGACCCAAATAATGTTATTTTGATTTTGGAAGAGTTCGAGAAGAGACCCGGAAAGTGTTTGAGACGACACCGTCCTAAAATGGACAGTTCTGTTTGAGCAGATCGATCATATATATATCCTTGCGAGGAATAAGTTTTGGTGCGATCAAATTGACTTGCTATGGGACCTGCACTCTCGGTTATTTCCGAATAGTTATTGGGATGATAATGGTGTAAGGATGGTGGACATATGCATAACATGCATATATGGTATTTATCGATATTGATTCTAAAATCATAAGTTTCATACTTCATTCATCATTAATACACGCGTGTATGATCATATGATATATTTTTGTATTTGTTCTTTGTCTTGGGGCGATATTCTGTGTAATTCCGTGACGTCAATGATAAGTTTTTCATTAGATGTTTTACTCAGTCTCTTTATTTATGGTGTGGTCATATACATCCATGTTTAGATGGACATAGTGGCAATGATCAGGGACTACCGCTTTACCATGTCCCAGCAGGGGGCAAGGAGCGTTGAAGGAAACAGATACACCAGAAAGAAAGAGAGGGAGTAAAACATCTAAAGAAAAACTTATCATTGACATCATGGAATTACACAGAATATCACCCCAAGACAAAGAACAAGTACAGATATATCATATGATCATATGATCATACACGTTTAATTTTCGAGGACGAAAATCTTATAAGTTGGGGAGGATTGTAACACCGTGTTTTTCCGAGCACGTTTAATTAAGTAATTAGTTGTTAATGAATTAATTAAAGAAATTAATTCGTAATGTTTTAGGCTAAACATCAATTTAGTTTTAGCCTTGTATTATAAAATTCTTGGTTGCCCTATTTTTTTCAAGAGTTTTGGAGAATAAAAGTTTCTGAGATGATTTCAAGTCATTTTATCGAGTTTTCACCCATTTTTTGAGTTTCATAACTCAGAATCGAATTCTAATTTCACCGTTGGCTTCGAAATATTATTTATAGTCAAAATAAACATCTAGTTTGTCCGTAACTAATCTCTAGGTATTTTTCACCTCGAAATTAAAGTTTCAACGTTTCGGGCAAAAAACCTAAATCGATAGATTGTATATTTTCGGACGAAGTTACTCAGTAATACTCGGGCACGAATTCAAATGCGAAATCATGTCACATCAATCAAGTCAGAGTATTAATCACATCATGGGTCAATGGCTTGTCAAAAAAGCAAAGTCAAAGCTTCCATAATCCCCTAAATCACTTACCAAATCTCCTCACTCCACCACCATTAGACACATTACCTAAGCTAGCCTAAAGCTAGATTGCAACTCATTAATTTTCAGATTTGAGAGAGGTTGAGGCTCTCCTATATATACATCACCCCATCCTCTCATTTTTACACTAATTCTCCTAAAGAAAGTTAAGGTATTCTTTCTCTTTTTCTCTTCTCCATTTTTCTCCACATACACCATGAGAAAATCATAATCTCTTAATATGTTATTCATGGAGTTGAGTTTATGTTTGTTTTCTTTAAATATTTTGTAAGTCATAACTAAAGGGGATGATAATGAAATCATATGAACCTTTGTGTAGTTTTGACTTGTGTAAAACTTAAAATTTCTTCCTTGTTCTTAGATGGAAAAACTATATCTTTGGACAAGGTTAGATGAGTTTATTTGCTTTAGAAATATTGAAAATTATTGTTAGTATTTGAATGTCTTTAAAGGTTATGATTTGAACATCAAAGGAACCTTTATTGTGTTGAAGAAAAGTTTATGTCTATTCTTGAAAGTTCAAAATGTTTGAGTTTTTGTTGAAAAATTTTCATTTTTAAAAGGTATTATGTGTAAAAGGTTGTTTAGCATATGCTATCCTTTGATTTCCAAGTTAAAGTAATTATTTGGGATAAAATATGATTTATTAAAGTCTTGACTTCATAAACTTAAAATGTTATGAAGTTTTGGATAGTAAAGTATTAAAAGTGTTAACTTATGATTTATAGTTCATGACTAAGAAATCAACACCTATTAACCCATGAGGTTATCCTAAAATTTGGAGGTGTTGAGATGATCATGAAATTAATTGTGTTTTATTTAGTAGCATACTTTAAATGAGGAGATTGACCTAAAAA
>NW_017728006.1:0-209 GCF_001865875.1 Lupinus angustifolius
TCATCCTCCTCCTATCCTCATCCTCATCCTAACCTCATCTTCATCATTATCCTCATCCTCATCCTATCCTCTTCCTCATCCTCATTCTTCTCCTCATCCTATACCCATCCTCATCCTCATCCTATCCTCATTCTTATATTCATCCTCATCCTATCCTCCTCCTTATCCTCATCCTCATCCTCAATCACGTCCTAATCCTATCCTCATCC
>NW_017728006.1:309-10053 GCF_001865875.1 Lupinus angustifolius
TCATCCTCATCCTAACCTCATCCTCATCCACATCCACATCCTCATCCTCATCCTTGTCCTCCTCCTGTCCTCATCCTTGTCCTCCTCCTGTCCTCATTCTCGTCCTCATCCTGTCCTCATCCTCATCCTCTTCCTCATTCTCGTCCTGATCCTCATCCTCTTCCTCATCCCCATCCTAATTAAAGGATCGTTTTAGCTTGAACTTAGATTTGTGAATGTGTGAATTCGGTTTTGGGGAATTAGGGTAATTTTGGGGTAGATGTGGCTTCGGTTTGGGATGTATAATTAGGCTAGGGTTTGTGTATGGTTTGTAGGATGAAGGTGAAGGTGGAAAAGAATGGAAGGTGAGGAGCGCCACAAGCAATGCTGCTTGATAAGCTATGGGGTTCGCCACAAGCAAGGATGCTTGATAAGAACAAGTATGGTGGTGGCCACGGCCAACCTAGGTTTAGGAGAAGTGCTCTCAACTAAAACAATTCAAATTTACTCAAAAATAAAACTTAACCTTTATTAATGATTTGATCAAACTATAAATAGGCAAAGTTGCCTTGGCTGAATAGATAAAATAGAAGATAGAAATCAAATTATCTTCTAATAAACATAAAAATAAAATCCTAAGTAATATCAATTGGTTGAGCTGAATTGCTTGTTTGACTTAGTCTTGAGTGTAATTCGGTTTTGGTGGATGGTTGGCCGAATTTGTTGAGGAGAAGGAAGAGACTTGATCAATTTGACTTCATCTTGAGGAACTAATCATATTTAATTTGAATCCAATCTGATTTGTTGTTGGTTGGAGATGAGATTAGGATTCCCTATTTTATAGCCTTGTGCACCTTAAAAGATTGAGCTTCCTATCTTCTTTCCTTGTTTCTAGCCGTGTGCATCTTTGGGAGATTGATTAATCTCTCTTTAATCTTCATATAATCTTCTCTTTATCTCCAAGTTTGAAAACGTGTGCCATATACCCTTGAATTCAAATTCAAATCTATCTTCTTTTAAATTCGTTTTCCCTCCATGCCTTATCTCCTTGTTTGCCTTAGAGATAAAGTGTTAGCTGAATTGCCTTATCTCCTTGTTTGTCCTTATAGATAGAGTTCCTTACGTGCCTCCTTCCTTGAAATGATCATGCATTGACTTCCATTTGCCCTAGCCACGTGAAAGGCTTACCCTTGAACCTAAGTAAACTACTTGGTCATGAATATGGACCAATGTTACAAATAATTCCCAACCCATATTACATGAATTAAATATTAAAAATACTTGAATGAAAATAAACCTAAGACTATATGAGAATGCAATCTCATTTATTTGAATCAATGAAAATAAAATAAACCTAAGTATAAAGTGACCTAAGGACATAAATGTCCTCCTCACATACCCTCTCCTGGGTCAATTGTGTCCTTTGAGACTTTAAGGATCCTTGCCTTGGCTTTGGCCCTAGTTGTAGGACCATCATGACTTATCTTGCCCTTGTAATCAAAGGCTGCCCTAGGAGGGTTTACATCACTCATCCTATGTCCTCATCCTATCCTGATACTCCTCGACATCCTATCCTCATCCTCATTCACGTCCTCATCATATCCTCATCCTCATCCTGTCCTCATCCTCCTCCTCATCCTATCCTCGTCCTCATTCTCGTCGTCATCCTATCCTCATCCTGTCCTCAACCTCCTCCTCATCCACATCCTATCATCATCCTCGTTATCGTCCTAATCTTATCCTCATCCTCATCCTCGTCCTCATCCTATCCTTATCCTCATTCTCATCCTCATCATATCCTCATCCTCATCCTCTTCCTCATCCCCATCCTATCCTCATCCTCATCCTCATCCTCATCCTCAAATGGAAGTCAATGCATGATCATTTCAAGGAAGGAGGCACGTAAGGAACTCTATCTATAAGGACAAACAAGGAGATAAGGCAATTCAGCTAACACTTTATCTCTAAGGCAAACAAGGAGATAAGGCATGGAGGGAAAACGAATTTAAAAGAAGATAGGTTTGTTTTAGCAATTTGAATTTGAATTTGAATTTGAATTTGGATTTGAAAGAAGATAGATTTGAATTTGAATTCAAGGGTATATGGCACACGTTTTCAAACTTGGAGATAAAGAGAAGATTATATGAATCTCCCAAGTATGCACACGGCTAGAAACAAGGAAAGAAGATAGGAAGCTCAATCTTTTAAGGTGCACAAGGCTATAAAATAGGGAATCCTAATCTCATCTCCAACCAACAACAAATCAGATTGGATTCAAATTAAATATGATTAGTTCCTCAAGATGAAGTCAAATTGATCAAGTCTCTTCCTTCTCCTCAACAAATTCGGCCAACCATCCACCAAAACCGAATTACACTCAAGACTAAGTCAAACAAGCAATTCAGCTCAACCAATTGATATTACTTAGGATTTTATTTTTATGTTTATTAGAAGATAATTTGATTTCTATCTTCTATTTTATCTATTCAGCCAAGGCAACTTTGCCTATTTATATTTTGATCAAATCATTAATAAAAGTTAAGTTGAATTTTGAGTAAATTTGAATTGTTTTAGTTGAGAGCACTTCTCCTAAACTCTATCCTTTGGCCGTGGCCATTGATGAGCTTTTATCAAGCTTCTTAAGCTTGTGGCAAGCAACACTTGACTTATCAAGCTTCCATGCTTGTGGCGTCTTCCATCTCATTCCTCTTCCACCTTCTTCCTTATCAAGCCATCACAATCTTCCCTACACTTTCCCACGCCCAAATCAAAAGACAACCCTTACATATAACCCCCAACCGAACCCAACCATCCCTAAATCACCTCATCTCCCATTGATCCGAAACCATACACATCACTTTACCCTAAACAGCCACAAATCATCATCTACAATTACAAGCCAAAAACCCTTAACTCAAACCCCTCCAACCCTAAAATTACCTAACCAAACCGAGGCCATAAAACCTCAAACCATACACAAACCCTAGCCTACTTATACAACCCCAAACCGAAGCAAATCAACCCAAAAATTGCCCTAATTTGACAAAACCGAATTCACACATTCACAAAGCCTAATTTCAAGCTAAACGATCCTATAATTCTAAGGCAGCCCCTTGAGGTTGTCATCAAGTGGTCATCAGAGCTACTTTAGCTTGAGCAATGTCAAGTCCAGAAAGGAGTCCTACGGTTTCACCAAGATCAGCCTCACTAACCGTGAGACTTCAAAACATGATGGATGCCCAATTCCAAACTCTTCAACAACAATTGGAGGAGTTGAGGATCCATTATGATAGAAGGCTGGATGAACAAAATCATGGTAATCATAACCATGAAAGAAGAAGAAGGAGGCCTAGGAGAGAGGAGAGGCCGAGACATGAGGATAGGTACAATTATTCAAGTGCCTATAATAGTGAAAGGAGACATGGCAGCCGTGGCCATGATGGAACAAACCGTGGCCATGGAAGGAGACATGGAGAGCACCATGGCAGCCCTGGCCGTGGTCATGCTAGCCCAATTCGTGGACATGGAAGGCAAAGAGAGGGTGCAAATACAAGCCCAAACCGTGAGCATAGAGGAGATTTGGATGGTGTTAAGATCAAAGTCCCTACTTTCTTGGGGATGAGTGATCCAGAGGCATATTTAGCATGGGAATTGAAGATGGAACAAGTCTTCAATTGTCACAACTATTCAGAGGCAAAGAAAGTCAAGGTGGCAGCCCTTGAATTTCAAGAGTATGCAATGGTTTGGTGGGATCAGCACCAAAAAGATAGAGTGAGATGTGGAGATGTAGCCATTGAAACATGGGCTGAAATGAAGAGAGCAATGAGAAGAAGGTTTGTACCTCATTCTTACAATAGAGATGTGCATAACAAGCTACAAAGGCTCACTCAAGGGTCCCAAACAGTAGATGAATATTTCAAAGCCATGGAATTAGCCTTGCTTAGGTCCAACCTCAATGAGGACCGTGAAGCAACAATGGCTAGGTTTCTTCATGGGTTGAATCCAGAAATCCAAGATGTGGTGGAATTGCAGCCATATGTGGAGTTAGATGACTTGGTTCAGAAAGCCATCAAAGTGGAGCACCAAATTAAGAGGAAGAAGTCTAAGTACTCCTCTAGTACGTCAAAATCCCACTCTTGGAGAGATGAGCAAAAAAGGGAGAGCCCTAAGGCCAAGGAGGCCGTGGGCAGCCACAAAACCACCCAACCAGCCATGGAGACCAATGGGAAGACTAGAAACGTGAAGTGTTTCAAGTGTCTTGGCCATGGTCACATTGCCTCTCAATGTCCTACAAAAAGGACAATGGTGATCACTAATGGTGTCGTTGAGTCCCAATCCGAACCATCTAGTGGAGAGGAGTGTGATGATGATACATCCATGTTTAATTGTGATATTTTGATGATGAAGAGGCTCTTGGGCAGCCAAGTTAAGAGGCATGAAGAAAGCCAAAAATACAACCTATTTCACTCAAGATGTTTGGTCCAAGGCAAGGTATGCATGTTGATCATTGATGGAGGTAGCTGCACTAATGTGGTTAGCCAAAGGCTAGTGTCAAAGCTAGACCTTGAAACTAAACCACATCCCTCCCCTTACAAACTCCAATGGTTAAGTGATGTGGGTGAGTTGGTTGTGGATAGACAAGTCATGGTACCCTTCTCCATAGGGCAGTACCATGATGAGGTCTTATGTGATGTGGCTCCTATGGAAGCTAGCCACATGTTGTTGGGGAGACCATGGCAATATGAAAAGAACACTAGCCATAATGGTTTCACCAACAAGATCTCATTTATGCACCATGGTCACATGGTGGTGTTAGCCCCTCAGAGCCCTAAACAAGTCCATGAGGACCAAAAGAGGCTAAGGGCTAAGATTGAAGAAGAAAGGAAGGAAAGTGAGGCAAAAGCCAAGTCCATGGCCAAGCCTACACTTGACATTGTTCCTACTCCCAAGGCTGAAATTTTTTCTACACTTAGCCATTCTTTGAAAGATCATGGCAAGGATAGGAAAAAGGATAAGAATGAAGGCAATTCGAGGACGAATTCATTTGAAGAGGGAGGGGATGATGTAAACCCTCCTAGGGCAGCCTTTGATTCCAAGGGCAAGAGAAGTTATGATGGTCCTACAACTAGGGCCAAAGCCAAGGCAGGGATCCTTAAAGTCTCAAAGGACACAATTGACCCAGGAGAGGGTATGTGAGGAGGACATTTATGTCCTTAGGTCACTTTCTACTTAGGTTTATTTTATTTTCATTGATTCAAATAAATGAGATTGCATTCTCATATAGTCTTAGGTTTATTTTCATTGTTAGTATTTAATTCATGTAATATGGGTTGGGAATTATTTGTAACATTGGTCCATATTCATGACCAAGTAGTTTACTTAGGTTCAAGGGTAAGCCTTTCACGTGGCTAGGGCAAATGGAAGTCAATGCATGATCATTTCAAGGAAGGAGGCACGTAAGGAACTCTATCTATAAGGACAAACAAGGAGATAAGGCAATTCAGCTAACACTTTATCTCTAAGGCAAACAAGGAGATAAGGCATGGAGGGAAAACGAATTTAAAAGAAGATAGGTTTGTTTTAGCAATTTGAATTTGAATTTGAATTTGAATTTGGATTTGAAAGAAGATAGATTTGAATTTGAATTCAAGGGTATATGGCACACGTTTTCAAACTTGGAGATAAAGAGAAGATTATATGAATCTCCCAAGTATGCACACGGCTAGAAACAAGGAAAGAAGATAGGAAGCTCAATCTTTTAAGGTGCACAAGGCTATAAAATAGGGAATCCTAATCTCATCTCCAACCAACAACAAATCAGATTGGATTCAAATTAAATATGATTAGTTCCTCAAGATGAAGTCAAATTGATCAAGTCTCTTCCTTCTCCTCAACAAATTCGGCCAACCATCCACCAAAACCGAATTACACTCAAGACTAAGTCAAACAAGCAATTCAGCTCAACCAATTGATATTACTTAGGATTTTATTTTTATGTTTATTAGAAGATAATTTGATTTCTATCTTCTATTTTATCTATTCAGCCAAGGCAACTTTGCCTATTTATATTTTGATCAAATCATTAATAAAGGTTAAGTTTTATTTTGAGTAAATTTGAATTGTTTTAGTTGAGAGCACTTCTCCTAAACTCTATCCTTTGGCCGTGGCCATTGATGAGCTTTTATCAAGCTTCTTAAGCTTGTGGCAAGCAACACTTGACTTATCAAGCTTCCATGCTTGTGGCGTCTTCCATCTCATTCCTCTTCCACCTTCTTCCTTATCAAGCCATCACAATCTTCCCTACACTTTCCCACGCCCAAATCAAAAGACAACCCTAACATATAACCCCCAACCGAACCCAACCATCCCTAAATCACCTCATCTCCCATTGATCCGAAACCATACACATCACTTTACCCTAAACAGCCACAAATCATCATCTACAATTACAAGCCAAAAACCCTTAACTCAAACCCCTCCAACCCTAATTACCTAACCAAACCGAGGCCATAAAATCTCAAACCATACACAATCCCTAGCCTACTTATACAACCCCAAACCGAAGCAAATCAACCCTAAAATTGCCCTAATTTGACAAAACCGAATTCACACATTCACAAAGCCTAATTTCAAGCTAAACGATCCTATAATTCTAAGGCAGCCCCTTGAGGTTGTCATCAAGTGGTCATCAGAGCTAGTTTTGGCTTGAAACCCAAGTCATGGCCAATGAGGCCAACCAAAGGACAAACATCTTCCTTTCTAGGTGTTTGGTCCAAGGAAACATCTGCCTATTAAGTATTGATGGTGGTTGTACCAACATGGCTAGTTCAAGGTTAGTTTCAAAACTAAACCTTGAGACTAAACCACATCCCACTCCTTACCAACTACAATGGTTAAGTGAGATTGGGGGGATTATTGTGAACCAGCAAGTGGAGGTTCCCTTTTCAATAGGGAAATATGAAGATGTAGTTCTTTGTGATGTGGTTCACATGGAGACCAGCCATATACGTTTGGGTCGTCCATGGCACATGGATAAGAGGACCATCCATGATGGATTTTCAAACAAATACACTTTTTTTCACCAAAATCGAAAGTTGGTGTTACGTCCCTTATCTCCTACACAAGTGATTGAGGATCAGAAGACTCTGAAGAAAAAAATTGAGGAGGAGAAAAAGGCAATTGTGTGTAAAAAGGAAATTGAAAAAGAGGGAAGTGAGAATATTTTGGTTCCAAAACAACCCCTACCTCCACTACAGGGTAAAGAAATTTTAGTTACTACTAACAAGTCTCAGGAGGAGAAAAAGGCAATTGTGTGTGAAAAGAAAGTTCAAAAAGAGGGAAGTGAGAATATTTTGGTTCCAAAACAGCCCCTACCTCCACTCCAGGTTAAAGAAATTCTTTTTACTACTAACAAGTCTTTGCCTAGTTTTATTCACAACATTTTGCAGGAATTTGGAGTGAACCTTATTAAAGAAGAAGCACCTATTCATCCATACATTTTGGAGGCTGACTTTTACATTGGGCAAGTTATTCATATGGATGTGATTAGCACAAGCCTTGATGACTCAATTCTTACGAAGTTTTTTAAGGATGAACGTTTCCTCACAAAATTACTATTTGGTGCATGTGTTATTGCTGGACTATTCATCAAGGGTATAATCAATGATGAATATGTGGAGAATTGGTTGTTACAATTCAAGAAGATGGTCTTTGATCCAGGAGGTGGTGATACCTCAAATTTGAGGACAAATTCTTTTCAAGAAAGAGGGTATGATGTAAACCAAGGGGGGCAACCTATGATTTTTGGAGGCCATGTTCTTGCAAAGAATTTATAGCATAGTTTGGTTTATTTTATTTGCATTATTCAAATAAATGAGATTGCATTCTCATGTAGTCTTAGGTTTAATTTCCTTCAAGTATTTTTAGTATTTAATTCACGTAATATGGGATGGGAATTATTTCTAACATTGGTTCATATTCATGACCAAGTAGTTTACTTAGGAATTTGAATTCAAGGGTATATGGCACACGCACTTTATCTCTAAGGCAAACAAGGAGATAAGGCATGGAGGGAAAACGAATTTAAAAGAAGATAGGTTTGTTTTAGCAATTTGAATTTGAATTTGAATTTGAATTTGGATTTGAAAGAAGATAGATTTGAATTTGAATTCAAGGGTATATGGCACACGTTTTCAAACTTGGAGATAAAGAGAAGATTATATGAAGATTAAAGAGAGATTAATCAATCTCCCAAAGATGCACACGGCTAGAAACAAGGAAAGAAGATAGGAAGCTCAATCTTTTAAGGTGCACAAGGCTATAAAATAGGGAATCCTAATCTCATCTCCAACCAACAACAAATCAGATTGGATTCAAATTAAATATGATTAGTTCCTCAAGATGAAGTCAAATTGATCAAGTCTCTTCCTTCTCCTCATCAAATTCGGCCAACCATCTACCAAAACCGAATTACACTCAAGACTAAGTCAAACAAGCAATTCAGCTCAACCAATTGATATTACTTAGGATTTTATTTTTATGTTTATTAGAAGATAATTTGATTTCTATCTTCTATTTTATCTATTCAGCCAAGGCAACTTTGCCTATTTATATTTTGATCAAATCATTAATAAAAGTTAAGTTGAATTGTGAGTAAATTTGAATTGTTTAGTTGAGACTTCTCCTAAACCTAGGTTGGTCGTGGCCACCATTATTGTTCTCATCAAGCATCCTTGCTTGTGGCGCATCAACCCCATACACATACCTAAGCCAAACAGCCACAAACTCTACAACAAACCAACCCTAAACACCTTCCCTAAACCGAAACCATAAATCTCATAATCCATACACAAACCCTAGCCTACTTAAACCTCTAACCTAACCTAAGACCTACCCAAAATCCCAAATTTAATACCAAACCGAATTCACACATTCACAAAGCCTAATTTCAAGCTAAACGATCCTATAATTCTAAGGCAGCCCCTTGAGGTTGTCATCAAGTGGTATCAGAGCTACTTTAGCTTGAGCAATGTCAAGTCCAGAAAGGAGTCCTACGGTTTCACCAAGATCAGCCTCACTAACCGTGAGACTTCAAAACATGATGGATGCCCAATTCCAAACTCTTCAACAACAATTGGAGGAGTTGAGGATCCATTATGATAGAAGGCTGGATGAACAAAATCATGGTAATCATAACCATGAAAGAAGAAGAAGGAGGCCTAGGAGAGAGGAGAGGCCGAGACATGAGGATAGGCACAATTCTTCAAGTGCCTATGATAGTGAAAAGAGACATGGTAGTCGTGGCCATAATGGGACAAACTGTGGCCGTGGAAGGAGACATGGAGAGCACCATGGCAGCCCTGGCCATGGTCATACTAGTCCAATTCATGGACATAGAAGGCAAAGAGAGGATGCAAATACAAGCCCAAACCGTGAGCATAGAGGAGATCTGGATGGTGTTAAGATCAAAGTCCCTACTTTCTTGGGGATGAGTGATCCAGAGACATATTTAGCATGGGAATTGAAGATGGAACAAGTCTTCAATTGTCACAACTATTCAGAGGCAAAGAAAGTCAAGGTGGCAGCCCTTGAATTTCAAGAGTATGCAATGGTTTGGTGGGATCAACACCAAAAGGACAGAGTGAGATGTGGGGATGTAGCCATTGATACATGGGCTGAAATGAAGAGAGCAATGAGAAGGAGGTTTGTACCTCATTCTTACAATAGAGATGTGCATAACAAGCTACAAAGGCTCACTCAAGGGTC
>NW_017728006.1:10153-10554 GCF_001865875.1 Lupinus angustifolius
CTCATCCTCGTCCTCATCCTCTTGGTCATCCTCATCCTATACTCATCCTCATCCTCATCCTCTTCCACATTCTATCCTCATCCGCGTCCTCATCCGCGTCCTCATCCTATCCTCATCCTATCCTCACCCTCATCCTCATCCTCATCCTATCCTACTTCTCATCAACATCCTACTCTCATCCTCATCCTATCCTCATTCTCATCCTCGTCCTCGTACTCATCCTATGCTCATCCTCATTCTCGTCCTCGTACTCATCCTATGCTCATCCTCATTCTCGTCCTCATCCTAACCTCATCCTCCTCATCATCCTAAACTCATCCTCATTCTCGTCCTCATCCTCATTCACGTCCTCATCATATCCGCGTTCTCTTCCTCATCCTCATCCTATCCTTGTCCTCATC
>NW_017728006.1:10654-11085 GCF_001865875.1 Lupinus angustifolius
TCATCCTCATCCTATCCTCGTCCTCGTCCTCATCCTCTACCCCATCCTCATCCTCATCCTCCTCCTCCTCCTCATCCTATCGTTATTCTCATCCTAGTCCTCATCGTATCCTCATTCTCGTCCTCATCCTATCCTCATACTCATCCTCATCCTATCCTCATTCTCATTTCGCCCTCATCATCATCCTATCCTCATCCTCATCCTCATTATAATCCTCATGCTATCCTCGTCCTCATCCTCATCCTATCCTTATCCTCATTCTCGTCCTCATCCTTTCCTCTTCGTCATCCTCATCTTCATCCTCGTCCTCATCTTCCTCTTCATCCTATCCTCATTCTCGTCCTCCTCCTATCCTAATCCTCATCCTCCTCCTCATCCTCCTCTTCATCCTGTCCGGATCCTCCTCATCCTCATCCTCCTCCTCATCCTCC
>NW_017728006.1:11185-11745 GCF_001865875.1 Lupinus angustifolius
TATTCTCATCCTCATCCTCTTCCTATCCTCATCCTCATCCTCTTCCTCGTCCTCATTCTACTCCTCATCCTATCCTCAACCTATCCTCATCCTCATTCTCGTCCTCATCCTATCCTCATCCTTGTCCACATCCTATCCTCATCCTCATCCTTATCCTCAATCTCATGCTCGTCCTCATCCTATCCTCATTCTCGTCCTCATCCTATCCTCATGCTCTTTTTCATCCTCATCCTCGTCCTCATCCTATCCTCATCATCATCCTCATCCTCATCCGCATCCTAATCCACATCATCATCCTATCCTCATCCTCGTCCTCATCCCCATCCTGTCCTTGTCCTCATCTTCATCCTCTTCCCCATCCTCATCCTCCTCCTCATCCTATCCTTATCCTCAATCTCATCCCATACTCATCCTCATCGTATCGTCATCCTCATTCTCATCCTCATCCTAGTCCTCATCCTCATCCTCATTCTCGTCCTCATCCTATCCTCATTCTCATTCTTTTCCTCATCCTTTCCACATCCTCATGCTCGTCCTCATCCTATCATCATCCTATCCTC
>NW_017728006.1:11845-12225 GCF_001865875.1 Lupinus angustifolius
TCTTCCTCATCCTCATCCTATCCTCATCCTCATCCTAACCTCATCCTCTTCCTCATCCTCATCATCATCCTCATCCTCATTCACGTACTCCTCCTCATCCTATCCTCACCCTCATTCACGTCCTCATCTTATCCTCATCGTCATCCTCCTCCTGATCCTATCCTCCTCCTCATCCTCATCCTCATCCTATCCTCATCCTCTTCCTTTTCCTCATCCTATCCTCCTCCTCATTCTCGTCCTCATCGTATCCTCATCATCCTCCTCATCCTATCCTCATCCTCCTCCTCCTCCTTATCCTCATCCACATACTCATCCTCATCCAATCCACATCCTCATCCTCTTCCTCATCCTCATTCTACTCCTCATCCTATCCTCATCCT
>NW_017728006.1:12325-14590 GCF_001865875.1 Lupinus angustifolius
ATCCTCATTCTCGTCCTCATCCTATCCACTTCCCCTTCCCCATCCTCATCCTCTTCCTCATCCTCCTCCTCAATCTATCCTCATCCTCTACCTCATTCTACTCCTCATCCTATCCTCATCCACATCCTCTTCCTCATCCTCCTCCTCATCCTATCCTCATCCACATTCTCATCTTCATCCTATCCTGATCCTCATTCTCTTCCTCATCCTCCTCCTCATCCTATCCTCATCCACATTCTCATCTTCATCCTATCCTGATCCTCATTCTCTTCCTCATCCTCCTCCTCATCCTATCCTCATCCACATTCTCATCTTCATCCTATCCTGATCCTCATTCTCTTCCTCATCCTCCTCCTCATCCTATCCTCATCCACATTCTCATCTTCATCCTATCCTGATCCTCATTCTCTTCCTCATCCTCCTCCTCATCCTATCCTCATCCACATTCTCATCTTCATCCTATCCTGATCCTCATTCTCTTCCTCATCCTCCTCCTCATCCTATCCTCATCCACATTCTCATCTTCATCCTATCCTGATCCTCATTCTCTTCCTCATCCTCCTCCTCATCCTATCCTCATCCACATTCTCATCTTCATCCTATCCTGATCCTCATTCTCTTCCTCATCCTCCTCCTCATCCTATCCTCATCCACATTCTCATCTTCATCCTATCCTGATCCTCATTCTCTTCCTCATCCTCCTCCTCATCCTATCCTCATCCACATTCTCATCTTCATCCTATCCTGATCCTCATTCTCTTCCTCATCCTCCTCCTCATCCTATCCTCATCCACATTCTCATCTTCATCCTATCCTGATCCTCATTCTCTTCCTCATCCTCCTCCTCATCCTATCCTCATCCACATTCTCATCTTCATCCTATCCTGATCCTCATTCTCTTCCTCATCCTCCTCCTCATCCTATCCTCATCCACATTCTCATCTTCATCCTATCCTGATCCTCATTCTCTTCCTCATCCTCCTCCTCATCCTATCCTCATCCACATTCTCATCTTCATCCTATCCTGATCCTCATTCTCTTCCTCATCCTCCTCCTCATCCTATCCTCATCCACATTCTCATCTTCATCCTATCCTGATCCTCATTCTCTTCCTCATCCTCCTCCTCATCCTATCCTCATCCACATTCTCATCTTCATCCTATCCTGATCCTCATTCTCTTCCTCATCCTCCTCCTCATCCTATCCTCATCCACATTCTCATCTTCATCCTATCCTGATCCTCATTCTCTTCCTCATCCTCCTCCTCATCCTATCCTCATCCACATTCTCATCTTCATCCTATCCTGATCCTCATTCTCTTCCTCATCCTCCTCCTCATCCTATCCTCATCCACATTCTCATCTTCATCCTATCCTGATCCTCATTCTCTTCCTCATCCTCCTCCTCATCCTATCCTCATCCACATTCTCATCTTCATCCTATCCTGATCCTCATTCTCTTCCTCATCCTCCTCCTCATCCTATCCTCATCCACATTCTCATCTTCATCCTATCCTGATCCTCATTCTCTTCCTCATCCTCCTCCTCATCCTATCCTCATCCACATTCTCATCTTCATCCTATCCTGATCCTCATTCTCTTCCTCATCCTCCTCCTCATCCTATCCTCATCCACATTCTCATCTTCATCCTATCCTGATCCTCATTCTCTTCCTCATCCTCCTCCTCATCCTATCCTCATCCACATTCTCATCTTCATCCTATCCTGATCCTCATTCTCTTCCTCATCCTCCTCCTCATCCTATCCTCATCCACATTCTCATCTTCATCCTATCCTGATCCTCATTCTCTTCCTCATCCTCCTCCTCATCCTATCCTCATCCACATTCTCATCTTCATCCTATCCTGATCCTCATTCTCTTCCTCATCCTCCTCCTCATCCTATCCTCATCCACATTCTCATCTTCATCCTATCCTGATCCTCATTCTCTTCCTCATCCTCATCCTAATCCTATCCTCCTCCTCATTCTCGTCCTTATCTTATCTTCATCCTCTCCCTCTTCCTCTTCCTCATCCTATCCTCCTCCTCATTCTCGTCCTCATCCTATCCTCATCCTCCTCCTCATCCTCTTCCTCATCCTCATCCTCATCCTTATCCTATCCTCATCATACCCTCTTGCTTATCCTCATCCACATCCTCATGCTCGTCCTCATCCTATGCTCATCCTAACTTCATCGTCTTCCTCATATCAACCTCTTCCTCATCCTCATCCTCATTCATGTCCTCATCCTATCCTCATCCTCAT
>NW_017728006.1:14690-15149 GCF_001865875.1 Lupinus angustifolius
CCATCCTATCCTCATCCTCATTCTACTCATCATCCTATTCTCATTTTCGTCCTCTTCCTATCCTCATCTTATCCTCATTCTCATTCTAGTCCTCATCCTGTCCACTTCCTCATCCACATCCTCATCCTCATCCTATCGTCACCCTCATTCTCGTCCTCAACCTATCTTGATCCTCGTCCTCATCCTATCCTTATCCTCATCCTCATCCTCTCCGTCCTCCTCATCCTCCTCCTCATCCTATCCTCATTCTCCTCCTACTCCATTCCTCATCCTCATGCTCCTCTTCATCCTATCCTCATTCTACTCCTCATCCTATCCTCATCCTCATCCTCATCCTCATCCTCATTCTCGTCCTCCTCCTATCCTCATCCTCGTCCTCATCCTCTTGGTCATCCTTATCCTCATGCTCATCCTCTTCCACATTCTCATCCTCATCCTATCCTCATCCTCATCCTCATC
>NW_017728006.1:15249-16482 GCF_001865875.1 Lupinus angustifolius
TATCCTCATTCTCATTCTAGTCCTCATCCTTTCCTCTTCCTAATCCACTTCCTCATCCTCATCCTCATCCTCCTCCTCCTCCTCCTTCTCCTCGTCCTCCTCTTCATCCTATCCTCATTCTCATCCTCCTCCTATCCTCATCCTCATTCTCGTCCTCCTCCTATCCTCATCCTCATTCTCGTCCTCCTCCTATCCTCATCCTCATTCTCGTCCTCCTCCTATCCTCATCCTCATTCTCGTCCTCCTCCTATCCTCATCCTCATTCTCGTCCTCCTCCTATCCTCATCCTCATTCTCGTCCTCCTCCTATCCTCATCCTCATTCTCGTCCTCCTCCTATCCTCATCCTCATTCTCGTCCTCATCCTAACCTCATCCTCATTCTCGTCCTCATCATAACCTCATCCTCGTCCTCGTCCTATCCTCAACCTCATCCTCATTCTACTCCTCCACCTATCCTCGTCCTCATCCTCATCCTATCCTAATTCTCAATCTCCTCCTCATCCTAACTTCCTCCTTATCCTCATCCTCTTCCTCATTCTCATCCTCATCAATATCCTATCCTCATCCTCATCCTCATCCTATCCTCTTCCTTATCCACATCCACTTCCTCATCCTATCCTCATCCTAATCCACATCCTATCCTCATCCTCATTCTCGTGCTAATCCTATCCTCATCCTCATTCTCGTCCTCCTCCTATCCTCATCGTCATCCTCATCCTCTTGGTCATCCTCATCCTCGTCCTCATCCACATCCTATCCTCCTCCTCATCCTCATCCTCCTCCTATCCTCATCCTCACCTTCATCCTATCCTCATCCTCGTCCTCATCCTAACCTCATCCTCATTCTCGTCCTCATCCTAACCTGATCGTCGTCCTCGTCCTATCCTCAACCTCATCCTCATTCTACTCCTCCTCCTATCCTCGTCCTCATCCTCATCCTATCCTAATTCTCAATCTCGTCCTCATCCTAACTTCCTCCTTATCCTCTTCCACATTCTCATCCTCATCAATATCCTATCCTCATCCTCATCCTCATCCTCATCCTATCCTCTTCGTTATCCAGATCCACTTCCTCATCCTATCCTCATCCTCATCCACATCCTATCCTCGTCCTCATTCTCGTGCTAATCCTATCCTCATCCTCAGTCTCATTCTAATCCTATCCTCATCCTCATCCGCATCCTCATTCTCGTCCTCGTCCTCTTCCTCTTCCTCTTCCTCTTCCTCATCCTC
>NW_017728007.1:0-1517 GCF_001865875.1 Lupinus angustifolius
TTAAGTTGCTGCTTCATCCAAAGGATTTGAGCGCAACACGCACCAACGACAATGTACACCGCTTCGAGTTATTTACAATATTTCTTAATAATAACATTTTAATATATAAAATGCATCATTCCTACGTTATTTACAATATTGTCATTTTTAATTCAAAATATGAAACTTTTTATTTTATTTCGAGTTGATTATCTTTTCTTTAGTAATCTCGATTAAGTCTTAAAATAATGATAACAAAATGATAATTTATGCAGCATTACTTTGTTTAACTAATTTTTTGGTTCAATCTTTATGTTATCAAGAACAACTAATTTAAGAGTTGCGAATAAAATAAAATATATTATGTAATACCTCAATCGTGACGTACAACCCCAGACTCCTGAATGCATTAAGTGTTTTACTCTCAAGCTTAAATATCTCATACAATATGTTATTCCTCCTAAAGGAAACATCTATGACTCAAACCTATAAACTAAATTATAACTTAACTTCCTTCTTATACCCTACTCAATGTAAGAAACCAAGTACTTTCTTCAACAAGTTTGTATCTGAAGTATTGATAAGCTAGTAACTTTTTTTTTGAAAGTAAAAGTATTATATAAAAGGTATAAGGAGAGTCAACTCAATTACAAGTTATAGTAACGATTAATACAAGAAGAATGATCAATGCACCATTTTGAAAAAGAGTACAAATTAACATGCACATAGTTTGAAAACCAAGATCATGATCTAGTTTGAATCAAATCCATGGTTTGGATATAACTTGGCTCTTCCCTAAAGATTACTTCATTCCTCATACTCCAGCTAAACTAAATTACAGTGAACCATAACATTCTCGAGATGAAAATCCTTTTACAATATTTAAACAAAGAATCATATAAGTGAAGGAATTCAATAATATTATTCGTGATATATAACTGAGTTTGAAGCCATGATTAGAATCTCTACCACCCATTAGCCACAAAGGAGCTTTAGATACTTAAAATGAAAAGTGCTATATGGTGGGAATGATTTCATTGCTAAATTTCCTCGAAATAATGTGGTAACATTTTATTATGACACTATATATTTTAGTAATATTACATAATTAATATATTTCTAGTTAACATTGTACATTAATTTTACACAAGAATGCTATGAATTTGCTTTAGATGAGAGCAATAAGATCTTCTACCAAACTCATAGGTAGTATGGACATAGTTTTTATCTCATTTTCACCATTTTTTGTGTGTATTTTCTCATATTAATTTTTCAGTCAAAATTATATTCAATATATATAAACCATATATAGATAGCTAATTTAATAATTAACGTGATTTTCATCTAAATAAATGAAGAGGATCTTAACTCACCACAATAAATATATATTACTGAAAAATAGTCTAGAGTTAAGACCCAACAAACTCATTTCCATCATACACTAAGTCAAGAAAGCTATTATTTAGCTTTTCATACAACCATTCATTATATGCTAAATTTAGATTACCCTAAATTATTCTTTTCCAGTGGCTATAAAT
>NW_017728007.1:1617-2611 GCF_001865875.1 Lupinus angustifolius
CTACATGAGACATACGATATATGATATGCTTTATGAGTAATATAATGTGTCTAATTATAGGGAAGTTTAAAGAACCACTTTCCTATTTGGGGAAACATGACTAAAACTAAACCTTATATTTCTCCATTGAACAAATATACATAGTTTCAAAATTAGAATGATAGAGTGTTGAGTTCCCAAGTATAGATGGCAACTAGGGCAAAACCCACGGGCTGACTCACATAGCCCCTAATTTTTGCCTATAGGGCATATAAATTTTGTTCATTTGCCCATTTCTTCCTGCCTGTTTGCTAGCAATGTTCGCGGGCATTTCTATTTAGCAATATGGGCGGCCCGCGAACATGTTCTAAGAGGAAAAAATATGAAAAATTCAAATAATTTATAATATTGTGTGATTTAAAGCCTCAAAAAATTATAATGTGATATATTTTTTTCAAATTCAAAAGTTTTTTTAAAAATAATTATCTTCAATTGCCTCATTTAATTCATTTTTATTGTATTATATGATTTTTTTTATTATTTATTTATAAATGCATGTGAGTCACTCGCATGCCCATTAGCCTATTTTAAAACGAGCAGGAAATGCAATTTTTGTCCATTAATACAATACAGTCATGTCTGCGTCCGCTTAAATTTTATGAGCATTTGTGGGCATGAACAAAACGGGTCGAGTGACCCGTTTTTCCATCTCTATTCCCAAGTATGATGATATAGTTTCAATCACATTGTAAAAGATGGAAACATATCATATAGATGTTGTCTTAAACATGTCGAAGTTTTATATAATATATAAGAGTTTGGGTCTGACTTATTTTCCCATTAATTTAAAAAAAAAGATAGATCTTATATATTAGAATATTTAAAGGACTATTATATTATAAGATCTTGAAATATGCTAATATGCCAACATTTAGATAGACTAAGAAGTCTACTTTTAATTAGGTTCATTTAACCCTGATAATAAAATTATATTTTTGTATATATTTTATATTAA
>NW_017728007.1:2711-3106 GCF_001865875.1 Lupinus angustifolius
ATTTTAGGCATAACATAAAGGTAAAACATGTATAGGTGATAAACATAACATATAGGTAATTTATCAATTAACATCTTAACTGAAAATATGTTAGTTAATCGATTAAGTAAAGTTATAATCAATTAACGCGAAAACAGTTTTTAACAGTTTCAACAGATAACTAAAAAACATATTTCGGTTACTCTCTAACAGCCCTTTAATCGATTAACAGGGAACATAATCGATTAACTGTGAGAAAAACAGTTTTTCTATATAAACTGTATTTTCAACAGATTTCATATATGATTTAATACATCTATACATTAATATTAGAATTGCTAAGTTGCGTATTTCATGTTCAATGTATGTCATATAGGCAGAGAGAATTGCATGTGAGATTAAAGTGAGATAGTATT
>NW_017728007.1:3206-4057 GCF_001865875.1 Lupinus angustifolius
ACATGAATAGGAGTTATTTCGTATGTTACCAAATGAATCTATTGGTGATATGCAAAAATGTTTTATTCATATAGTTAACCATTTAGTTGCTTTGGATAAATTGTTTAACAAAGGAGAGCTTACTAACAAAGTTTTACGTTGTCTTTACAAGAGATGGCAACCAAAAGTAACAGCTATTATAGAATTAAAAGATCTTAACTCCATGCCTTTGGCGACATTGTTCGGAAAACTTCAAGAGCACGAAATGGAGCTTGGACGCCTGACTATGCACGAAGAATCAGATCGCAAAAAGAAAAGTATATCTCTCAAGGCAACAACATCTCCATCCATAGAAGAGAGAGAAGAAGATGAATCTGATTCAGATATAGATGAAGAAACTTTGAGCCTTCTCGTATGCAAATTCGGGAAATTTCTAAAGAAAGGAGGTTTCAAACGTTTCCAGAAGAAAGTAGTGCGGGAGTCGACCTGAAAAGGCAAGAATAAAGAGCACTTCACTTGCCATGAATGTGGTAAGCCAGAACATATGAGGTTTCAATGTCCTACTTACCTCAAGAAGGTTGACTCATATAAGAGCACTCCTCGGGACTTTAAATCGAAGAAAGCTTACATAGTATGAGATGTACCAGAGGAGGACATGACATCCAACACCTCAGATGAAGAGGAGACAGCAAAGTTATGCTTAATGACGAGAACAGAGGATGCTTGTTGCTCAAATTCAAAAGAGGCAAATAGCGAGGTATATTCTGACACCTCATCTACTTCATCTGATGATTCTCCTCCTTATGAGGAATTGTATAATGTGTATGTCAAATTGCATGATGAGTTAAAGAAATTAGCTAGGATTAGTTCCG
>NW_017728007.1:4157-8126 GCF_001865875.1 Lupinus angustifolius
AAATGCTTTATATTAAATAATGGAAAAAGAGCTTTAAGTAAATTTGATTCAAAAGCTGATGAGGGTATATTTTTGGGGTATTCATTGCATAGTAAAGCTTATCAAGTCTTTAATAAATATTCAATGCAAGTAGAAGAGTCTGTGCATGTCCATTTTGACGAATCTTCTCCAAAAGAGAAGATGAAGGTATTTTATGATGATGTTGCAGGTGCTTTGGAAGAAGCATACTCTAAGGACATGGACCAGGACAAAGAAGCAGAAGCATAGTAAACTATAAAAGATGAGCATCAGGACTTGCCAATCGCGTGGAAGACCAAGAAGGATCATCCACTCGATAAAGTGATAGGTGATATAACTACGGGGGTGGTAACCCGTAGCTCTTTACGTAACTTTTGTAACTTTGTTGCTTTTGTATCTCAAATCGAGCCTAAGATCATCAATGAGGTCATTGAGGATGCGCACTGGGGCATAGCTATGCAAGAAGAGCTAAACCAGTTCGAGCATAATAATATATGGGACTTGGTCCCTAAGCCTAAAGAACATCTAGTAATTGATATTAGATGGGTCTTTCGTAATAAATTGGATGAATCTGGCTTGATAATCAGAAATAAAGCTCGCTTAGTGGCCAAAGGCTACAACCAGGAGGAGGACATCGATTATGATGAGACCTATGCTCCTGTAGCCAGATTAGAGGCCATAAGGATGCTTTTATCCTTTGCATCAATTATGAACTTCAAGCTCTTTCAAATGGATGTCAAGAGCGTCTTCTTGAATGGCTACATTCATGAGGAGGTATATGTAGATCAACCTCACGGCTTTGAAAATTTTAAGTATCTGAACCATATATATAAGCTCAAAAAGGCCCTTTATGGCCTGAAACAAGCTCCGAGAGCTTGGTATGATAGATTGAGCTCGTTCATCATGGAAAAAGGGTTCATGAGGGGTGTGGTTTATACTACCCTCTTTATTCCTAGATTAGATAATAATGTGCTTTTAGTTCAGATATATGTTGATGATATAATCTTTAGATCTACAAATGACATTCTATGTAAAGAATTTTCTGAGTTGATGCATGATGAATTTGAGATGTCGATGATGGGTGAGCTGACCTTCTTTCTTGGACTTCAAATCAAACAAATGGAAAGCGTCATCTTCATTCATCAATCGAAATATTGCAAAGAGTTACTGAAGAAGTTCAATATGGAAAAGTGTAAAGAGGCTTCAACACATATGGCGTCCGCATGTTATCTAGATAAAGATGAAAAGGCAAAAGCAATCGAGGTAACCAAATATCGTGGGATTATCGGCTTATTATTGTATTTAACTATGAGTCGCCCCGATATTATGTTTAGTGTTTGTATGTGTGCTAGATTTCAAGCTTTTCCTAAAGATTCACATTATACTGATGTAAAACGAATTATAAAATATTTAAAAGATTATGGTATCCTAGGGATGCCTCATTATCCTTGGTAGGGTATTCTGATTCCGATTTTGCGGGATGTAAGTTGGATTAGAAAAGCACTAGTGGGACTTATCATTTACTTGGTAGTTCCTTAGTTGCATGGTATAGTAAAAAACAAACATGTGTTGCTTTGTCCACCGCCGATGAGGAATACATTGTCGCTGGTGTGTGTTGCACTCAAATCCTTTGGATGAAGCAGTAACTTAAGGACTTTGGACTTAAACTAGAAAAGATTCCTATAAAATATGATAATACAAGTGTCATAAACCTATCCAAAAATCATGTTTTGCATTCTAAAACCAAGCATGTAGAAATAAGACATCATTTCTTGCGTGACCATGTACAAAAAGGGGATTGTGTGCTTGAATTTGTTGAAACATCTAAGCAATCGGCTGATATTTTCACCAAGCCTCTCTCACGAGCTACCTTCTATATTCTTTGAAGAGAACTTGGAATTCTTGATGAAAGTTATCTTGATTAAAATCCTCTAAAAATGTTATTATATGCTTTGCATGATTTATGTCTTATATGCTTCAAAATGTATAATTGTTATGAATGCATTATATTCCTATTATGACTCATGATCTTGTGTGACAAGCTGAAAATGTACATGTGATTGAGTAAAAACTACTTGATAAATATTAGAAATCTTTGCATGCTTTTAAAACCCAAAAACCTCTTGATTCTGCAAATCTGATGCTAGTTAATCGATTAACTATCCTCCTTAATCGATTAAAATGAGTTCCAGTAGCAAACATTTCAATTTTCACTAAATTTAATCGATTAAGATTTATTTTAATCAATTACCTGGGCTCATTTTTCTGAAAACCTGGAATTTTTACACTGCTTAATCGATTAAATGCAGCACGTAATCGATTAACGGCAGCATATATATTAGAATCTGAAGTGTTTTTGTCACTTTTTCAATCCCCCTCTTCCTCCTTTTCTCTGAAAATCTCAAATGCAAACAGAAAAATCGAAGTCTTAGCTTAATAGAAGTATTAAACCTCACATTTACCCATTTGTGCACCTCAATTCATCAATGAAAAGAGGATGTTCGAAGAGGTTCAAGACAACTGCTCACCGCACTCATAGGCCTCTTAATGCTTCATCTTCAAATCCGAACGTGAGACACGATCGTGGAGATCCCTACTACTCACTCATACTTCAGGAGACCCTGTTGTCCAAATTTCTAGGAAGGGAACCCACCTACATAAGGTATGTTGATCCTACCTGGATGGCGGAACAGAATTTCGATTTTCCGCAAGGTAGGCAGGCTCAGGGAGCTGTAATGTTTTCGAAATTAACGGGTAATCTGTACCTCGCTTTGATTAGGGAATTTTATGCTAACTTCCATTATAAGGATGGTAGATATTGGTCTATGATTTCAAGAAATTTGTTTGAGATGGATAGTAGCATTTTTATGAATGTGGGTGGCTTATCCACTACTGGTGTTAGCCTAGGTGATTGTGAATGGCTTACTGATTTCGATGTTGTTGAGGTATATAAATCATGTTAGAGATCTCTATCTGTATGTCCAGGGGTAACTGACTAAAGTTGATTCTTTATCGGTAGAGAATAGATTGCTTCACTATTTGATTGTGTACATCTTGATTCAGAGGAACACTAATCACACACAACCTACTGTTAATGATCTGAAATTTATGTATGCTGTGAAGGAGAATATAATGGTTAATTCGCCTGAAGAAATTATGAAGGTCATGTATAATGTCTCCACATTGCAATCCAAATTGCTGCCTTACAGTACCTTCATATTGAGAATTATTGACTATCTCCTTATTGACGTATTTGACACCATCGTCATAGAGACTTCTGACAAAGATCACCTTGTTGGTGAAAGCCTTATCCACAAGATGGGTATCTACAAGTATGGAAGTACATGACAACACCAGGAAGATTTTACTACAGTGGATTTGGAGCTATCTGATGATGAGGATCAGGCTGGTATAGATCAGCCTAATGCAAAAACTCAGGGGGAGCCATCTAAAACTGCGTAGCAAGAATCATCCGTTGGATTAGCTTAGTTGGATGTCATGGAGCAAAGGCTGAAGAACAAGATGGATTTACACTTTCAGTCTTTGAAGGACTCCTACCATACTGATTTGGAACAATTTGAGGAGCGTCATGTTGCTTACATCGATAACTACTATCATGCTATGAGGAGTTTTGTCCAGAACACCACTGAGGCACAGAATGCGAGGTTTTGTGCAGAGTTTGAGAGGCTGAGATTTCTCATCCGGGGTGATAGTAGTCTGACCGTACCTGATGACAGAGATCCTCCTCTGTATCCCTAGATTAGAAGACCTTAGATCTTAGGTTGCCCTAGGTTTAGTCCTTCTATATGGCTAATTTTTAGGATTTATAATGCTTTGTAATTTCGAGACATATTTTCTCTTTGTTATCTGGATTGAAACTCTAACTATCTACTATCGCTACAACTTTATGACTTGATATGCACGCCATTTGAACTTAAAGCGTTCCTATTG
>NW_017728007.1:8226-10138 GCF_001865875.1 Lupinus angustifolius
TTGCAGTGGCTGCAGAACGAACCAGTATAAAAACCTTGTTGCAGGCTGTTTCTTTCCCTTATCTCTTTACTGTTTTTAGTAGCTTTTAATTGCCTATTATAGCTTATATTTTGAATATAGTATTACTGTCAAATAAAGATCATTTGTGTTTAAATATATATGTTATATCATTTCTGTATAATCTGTAATTGGCTGTATAATTGTGACAGTCAGCAACTGCTAATTCTGTGTGACTTAATCAATTAAGTCATAGCTTTAATCGATTAACTGGATAATTTTTCAGAATAGGGCTTTGGTGCAAATAGCTGTAAGTGGGAACCGCGACACCTATTCAACCCCTTCTAGATGTACTATGTCACTGATACCTAGCATAGAGGCATGTTTGCTGAGTATTTTATACGTCATCAGTTGTTATCTAAAATCAAGAACGATATAATTACTTTGGAAGTGTTAGAGGGTATCCTATGCATTAATAAAGGGGTTCTTGTAGCAATTGTTGCAAAGGTTGGGACTTGGGAGGGTCGAGTTCTAGATCTTGTTATTGGTTATGTATAATGTTTGCTTGTGTTTCTTTCACGTCCTCAATTTAACATGAACTAACTATATTCTGGAGATTGATTATACCAAGGAAGCTTCTGATTCTTCTTTGCGAGTAACTTTAAGAACATGAATTATGTGAAAGTCCCTACAATCTTTGGGATTATACCACACCACGGGTGTGACCTTCATTTCCCTTAGACATATTACAAATTTGCATAACTACGTCTTCCCCATTTTACTTCTGATATTTATTTGTAATTTTACTATTTATCCAATGCAGATTCTAACAATGGAGTATGTTCTCGGGATTAAAATAAACAAAATACAAGTTTTAGATCAGTTGGGTGTTGACCGCACAAGGTTAACAAAATATTTATCTTTTTCATTTTTGGAAAAATAATTGGCAATGTTACCTTCTACTTCTGTGCATTTCAACAACTGAGGATTGCATCTAAAATTGAAATGCATATAATGCTTGCTTTATTTTCTTCAGGTTAAGTCGATATGTTGTTGAGTCTTACTTGGAATAGATCCTATCCCATGGTTTCTTCCATGCTTATCAGGAAAATAATAAAGGAATAACTCCAGCATCTAAATCACATGTCTCTCTCAACTCAAATAGAAATCAAGAGCTAGCAGAGAATCAACAACAGATCCTCAATGCCTTTATGCAAGGGTAATTAATTTCATCCACTTTCTACTACAGTTTTTCTTTTATTGTTTGTGTTGTATTATACGAAGCAATTGACTATTTTTATATCTTCATACTTGACATTGTGAGTTCCTACAAGTTGTCAATTTTAAATGCTTAGTTAGTATATATAATGAACTAGTAATTATCAATATTTTTTTACTCTTGTAACCAAATGTTTTTATTTTATTGTTTTAAGCAAATGATGATATTGTTGGAGAAATTCCTTCTCTATCCGAAATCCATAGAGTGAATGCGGAAGTCCTTATGACCATGGCTTTGTTCCCACAACCTAATGTGTATGCCCATACATACACCCGAATGGAACATCCATGGTCCAGACCGAAGAAACCCCAAAAAAGTTCATGGTGAAGAAGAAGAACATACCTTGTTGAGCCATTGATGCCTCTGAATCTTCGAGATTGCCAAATTGATGTGGAAGTGATCCACAAAATGGGTTTCACTCAAGACCCTCGACCTCGCATCTACAAACATATAAGCGACAAGCCGACTACTACTGTTGAACCATCTGAACTTGAAGCTCCTAACCCTTCTGAACTACAACTGTCTGAGTTTCATGCTCAATCGTTCTCATCTGTTGCCATGCCCTCGAACCAAATGATTATGGATGAGTTGGTTTCTCTCCGAGGCTACATCACTAACCGGATGTATGCTCTCGAC
>NW_017728007.1:10238-10502 GCF_001865875.1 Lupinus angustifolius
TCGGTGGACAAGAAGGTAAACCAGTATAAAATCATTGTGTACTCTCTTATCCCTTACCTCTTTAATTTATTCTTGTTTATTTTTCTGCATATATTTTTCGTTGCACGTTAATTCTTGATTTTGCAGAAAAAGTGGCCATAATTTTTAAGTCAACTAATTCACCCCCTCTTAGTTGCAACCTCGTTCTTACGAAAATAACAACTATTATGGATTCAAAGGATCTTGACTACATGCCTTTGGAATACTTGTTCGGTAAACTCCAAG
>NW_017728007.1:10602-11024 GCF_001865875.1 Lupinus angustifolius
TAAGAGCACTCCTCAGGACTTCAAATCGAAGAAAGTTTACATAGTATGGGATGTACCAGAGGGGGACACGACATTCAGCACCTCAGATGAAGAGGAGACAACAAAGCTATGCCTTATGACGAGAACAAATGATGCTTGTTGCTCAAATCCAAAGGAGGTAAATAATAAGGTATATTCTAACACCTCATCTATTTCATCTGATGATTCCCCTTCTTATGCGGAACTATATAATGTGTTTTTCGAATTGCATGATGAGTTAAAGAAATTAGCTAGGATTAGTTCTGATAGAAAAACAGTAATCCTGTTAAATAAACAAAAATTAGTCTCATTACGAAAAGAATTAGATAAATATAATTGGAAAATGAAACATTAGATTTGATCTATTCTTGTAATGCATGCAATTGCTCTGATAATAATTTATG
>NW_017728007.1:11124-11384 GCF_001865875.1 Lupinus angustifolius
TTGAGATTAAATGAAAAACTCGCAAAACTCATAGAAAGTCAAAGCATGTTAGACACTATGCTTAGTAAAACCATGAATGTTAGTGACCATACCGGGCTAGGATATATTCCCCCTATGCATAGGAGAAGACCATATAGGAGACCTGTTAATCGGCCCAATAAGAAAAATTTAATAAAAAGGTTCCTACATGCTTTTATTGAGGCACTCATGGCCACACTTACTACTCTTGTTATATTAGAAAATATGGTATACCTAGTGGC
>NW_017728007.1:11484-11846 GCF_001865875.1 Lupinus angustifolius
AAAAGGGAGATAACTCCCTAGTTACTAATATAAAATGACCCAATATAACTTGGGTACCTGAAAAAGGAAAGCGGTCTATGCTTTGCAGGTATGTCTTCAAGCACATGGACAACATTGGTATCTTGATAGTAGATGCTCAAGACATATGACGGGATATAGATCAAAATTCCTAGATCTATCCTTGCAAGAAAAAGGGTTTATAACTTATGGAGACAACAACAACAAAGGGGAGATACTTGGTACAGGTACAATTGGCAACTCAAATCAGGTTGTGATCGAAAATGTGTTATATGTCGAAGGTCTGGAACATAACCTTCTGAGTATCAACCAACTATGCGATAAAGGTAACCGTGTATCTATTG
>NW_017728007.1:11946-14089 GCF_001865875.1 Lupinus angustifolius
ATGTATATAAGCTCAAAAAGGCCCTTTATGGCCTGAAAACATATTATGTGCATTTCCTATCCATTTGTAATAATTTGAATGGGAAAATGTTCAATGTCCCTTCTGCTTTGTTACTAATTTATGTGCATTTCCTATCCATTTGTAGGCACGTGAAAACAATTGCTAAGAATAAGCCCCCTCCTCCGAAGAAGCTGAAAGCAGACACCAGTAATCAAGGTGCGATATCCTTTGATAGACACAAATTTACCACCAAAGAGAGGGGGAACGATTAATCATCCTCCTTCGATAGACACAAATGACTACCCACAGTTCACTAGACACTTGAACAAACTGAAATGTTGGCCGTTAGCATTTGCCAATGAGAAATTTGATCTAGCTGTGGTTAGGGAGTTTTATGCTAACGCATACCCATCGGAGGAGGGTTGAGAAATTTTCGAGCACAAGTCCTAGATCAGAGGTAGGAGCATCAGATATGACAGGGAAACCATCAATGCCATGTTGAATGAGTCGTATGATAAGATAGATGGCCACCTCGATGAGTATCACCAGATGATGGCAGAGACCTAAACCCTTACTCTTAGGTTCAACAATGATGAGACAATTGCACTTCTCTGCATTCCGGGAAGGTCATTTAGTACCAATAGTGATGGTCAACCCTTGCGAATCTATAGGAAGCATATGATCATAGTGGTACAACACTGTGTGCATAAGGGGGCAAGAAAGGGACTATGGGCTTCCCCTCATTGATTACAACACTGTGTGCATAACAGAGAGTACAGGTCAACCGAACTGAAAAGATAAAACTGCCTATAATTAGGCAGTATATCTAGCAAAACTGCAAAGACGATGTTCTTAACCAAGAGGGGTCGGGACAATCACAACCATAACAACACCACCACCAACAACCATAAATCAGCCTCAAAATTTGACATTACAGTAGTAGATTCATGAGCTCAAAGTTCATATGGAGCATGTGGAGCTCCAAAATGACATTATGCGCTGAGGGCAGATGCATCAGCAGTAAGGCCTCTATGTTGCGTATAAGGTTCAGTATCCGGGTAACCACTTTTGGATGAGCCCGAGGACTTCACTGAAAGGTTTCCGTGGCCTAGGGTCAGGCCTACCTTTCCAGAGGAGGCAGGAGCTTCTAGAGCTACTGAGGATGATGATGCTAATGATGCTGAAGAGGAAGAGGATTATATGCTTTGATGAGAATTGCTTGAAAACACAACAAACTAGTTCTTCTATTTTAATTATGTTTATGTTTTATGTTTCATAGTATAGGTTGTATGTTTAGCCGTAATGTGTAATGTGTTGTTGTGCTAATCTTGTTTATATCAAGTTCAGTACGATTGTTTTAGTTCAATGAAGTTGTGTCTAGTTTAAAATAAATTTGTGTCTGTTTTAGTCCAATTGTGTCTTCATGCTTAAAAAAGAGTTAAAAACATGTGAATGAAAATGATTAGGGTTTTGAGTTTAACTACTTTCAGGATGTGAATGTTGAATCAGACATAGGTTGAATAGGTTGAATAATGAGCACTTTAATCAAAGGAATATGGCCTACAACTTGGTGAGAGAGAGTGCACCCAAACATAGATGAGTGTCTTTGCTGAATTACATCAGTTAACTTTGCCTGATTTTTTGTTGTCATTAAGCATGGAATAACATGGAGATGACTAAGGCCTAGTCTAGGATAGATAAGCTATAGCCAGAAAGCCAACCTGTATGAATCATGTACCCAATTCTTCTAGCCCCTTGAGCTGAAATTTTAATTTTTGAAAATCATGCCTCCAAGCCACAATGAATACATCAAGCCCCACACCTATAGAGAAAGGTCATTAGTGCATATGGTTTTTAACTATTAAGTTTGGCAATGGAAATGAGTTTGTATATGAGTTGGGAATTGAATTAAATAGGCTCGTTCTTCAATCATGTGTTAATGGTAAGCATGAGGAAATGAATTGGAAGCAAATCAAATGAAATATGAATCATGCAAAAAATCGAAGACTCAAAAGAAAACAATCAATTAAAGAAGAAGAACCAAAATGGTTGATAGCAAAGAATGAGTTAGTACAGGAAATTGGAAAGTGAGCCTTAGAGTGAACAAAAGAAGGAAAGGTAAGTATGCACTAATGATCTACCT
>NW_017728007.1:14189-14986 GCF_001865875.1 Lupinus angustifolius
TAACGTTGTTCAAAAACATAACTGATTCTGTTTTCAGACGTGTTTCAAAAACGTAACTGATTCTGTTTTTCCAAGTTTTCAGTTTCAACAACTTTTCAAAAACTTATGTTAATCGATTAAATCATGCCTTAATCGATTAACAGCATATTTCCAAGTGTATTTTCAAATTGCAAAACTCAAATATGTTATGCACTTAATTTATACATGTTCAACACTAAGTTTATGCCTAGGATGCACAGATTACATGTATTTATATGATGCATGAACATATTATAAACGACATATCTCAAAACTTAAAATGATTTAAAGTTTTATGCATACGAGACATGTATTGAGTTTACCTAAGCCTTAGACTCAACCTAAACTAATTACTAGTCTAAGTCTAATACCAATCTGAGACTTTAGCATGTTGATTTGTTGATGATCTTCAAGCTCTTATAATCACAAGTTGTCCTCATCAAAACTAAATACATAGTGAGAGAGCTTTCCAAAGTGCTCCTCTTGACATGGGCACATTCAATCTCCCCCTTTTCGATGATGACAATTTGTAATAACAATTGTTTGATGAATTAGCTTGAAGATTGTGTTAGCATAATTGATATGATGCGCAAATATTTCGGAAGCTGTTATTACGATCAACCTGCACAATCAAAAAACAACAAAACAACCTTTCTCCCCCTTTTGACATTATCAAAAGGATAACCCAGGTCAAAAAAATGAGGCAGAGATATGATTTAAGCATAAAACAAAGTTAATGAATTAATTTGGGATTTAACAATTAACCTGTTTTATTTTTG
>NW_017728007.1:15086-15334 GCF_001865875.1 Lupinus angustifolius
AAAACCTCATATGATCAAGAACCATTCACATAACCAAATAAGTTATTCGATATAATTAAAACAAAACATAATAATGGCATAGCATAAAGAGTCAAAGAAGTCAGCAACGATTACAAACCATAATATGTCAATCAAAGACAGATAAAGAGACACAAATAAGTCCTGAAAACAGAAACAACAACTGAATCCATAAAGTGCCATAAAGAAGAAATAAACCTAAGGGTAAGATATCCTAGGTCTAAAGTCTT
>NW_017728007.1:15434-15878 GCF_001865875.1 Lupinus angustifolius
CTGAGGTGCTGTTCCAGAAGGCTCCCCCTGAGTTGTAGCATTCTGATTACCCATATCACCCTGATCATCATCATCGGACAAACCCAGATCAAAAGTAGTGTAGTCCTCCTGATATTGCCAAGTAGTACCATACTTGTATATACCCATTTTATGAATGAGGCTTTCACCAACCAGATGATCCTTGTCAGTGTACTCAACAATGAAGGTGTCAGAAATATCAATGTGCAAATAATCCACAATGCATGAAATGAAAATCTTGTAGGGAAGCAGCTTGGACTGAGACAGAGACACACTGTTCATGATTTTCAAAATTTCCTCAGGTCAGTTGATCATTACATTATTCTTCACAGCATACATGAAACGCAAATCATTCATAGTAGGCTGTGCGTGATTTGTGTTCCTCTGTACCAAAATGTAAGCAATAACGTAATGCAACAGTCTGTT
>NW_017728007.1:15978-16450 GCF_001865875.1 Lupinus angustifolius
TAAAATACTGGTTTTAATCGATTAAACCTTTGTAAAATTTGAATTTTCAAACACTGATGCCCAGGTAATCGATTAACACCAAGTGTTTAATCGATTAAACACGGTAAAAATTGATTTTCCGGTAGCGGAATGGTTTCAACTTTTTAGGACTCATGCATGCATTGTAATGGATTAATCGAGACATTTATAATCACAGAAAGAGTTAATCAAGAGACATATTTTTTTTGCATTTCAACATATATCATTTAATCAAGAGACAAATCGGCATATAGAGGCAAGGCAATTTATTCAAACAACTAAACAATTTTTTTAATCAAGATATTGTTCATCAAGAATTCCAAGTTCTCTCCTTAGAACATAGAAAGTATCCCTGGGAAGGGGCTTGGTGAAAATATCTGCTAACTGTTTAGATGTTTCAACGAATTCAAGAACGCAGTCACCTTTTTGTACATGATCACGTAAAAAATGATGT
>NW_017728008.1:0-266 GCF_001865875.1 Lupinus angustifolius
GTAACAAACCGTGATGGGAATGCAGGAAGCTTGTTCTGGGATCTCACATTGAAGGTTATTGGGAATGGTAGATCAACTTTGTTNGTGGGGAAATAAAATAGGTGGGAAAAGTATTGCTTGGGTTTCATGGGTCAATGTTTCTAAACCTAAAAACTTGGGGGGATTGGGAGTTAAAAATTTTTCTTTATTCAATGACTCTTTGCTGGTTAAGTGGACTTGGAGGAGATTGAATGATAATGGATCGTTATGGGGTTCAATTCTGAATT
>NW_017728008.1:366-3832 GCF_001865875.1 Lupinus angustifolius
ACTTTGTTTTGGGAAGATGTTTGGTGTGGGAAACACCCTTTGATGCAGGTTTTTCCTAGGCTGTACGGATTAACGTCAAACAAAAAGATCCTGGTAGCAGAAGCTGGGATGTGGAATAATGGTAGTTGGGGGTGGGAGTTATCTTGGAGAAGAACAACTTTTGAGAGGGAGGACCTTTTAATTGTTGATTTGTACAATCACATTCAGAATCTTTGCTGCAATCCAACTGTGAAGGATAATTGGAAGTGGAGTTTGGAATCCTCAGGGTTATTCACGGTGAAATCTTTCTACTCTCAGCAGATTGGTTCGGTTTCTGTGCATGATGGAGTTCTTTTGAAGAATTGCTTGTTATCCTCTGCCCCATCAAAGGTTTGTTGTTTTATCTGGAAATTATTTAGGGGTAGAGTTGCAACAAAGGAGGCTTTGGTTGAGCGGAACGTTTGTTTAGGCCATCAAAACTTAAATTGTGTGTTTTGTTTACATCACTGTGAATCATTGGAGCATTTATTCTTTAGCTGTAATTTTGCTTTGGATGTTTGGAAACTTTTTTATCATTGGCTCTCACTGCCAATGAACTTTAGTGTCAACAGTGTTGATTCCTTTCAACACCATGATCTGCAATGCAACGGGGTGAAATGCAGAGATCCGTGGAGAATGCTCTGGTTTTCTGCTATTTGGTCAATCTGGCTTATGCGCAATGAAGCAATCTTTGAAGGGAAGAGGCCCAATATTAATAGGATTATAGAGTTGATCAAATTAAGATCTTGGTTTTGGTTCTCGGCAAAGTTTAGCAAACCAGACAACTCTTTTATTCTCTGGTGTAGCGATCCTAAGTCTTGTATTAAGAGGGCTTGTATTCCTATTAATCAGTGACCTCTTTTTATTGTATTGGGTTAGCACTCCTTGTGCTTTTAAATACAATCTTTGCTTACCAAAAAAAAAATCTTAATTAGAGATCTAAAATTTGACTCAAGGTTTGTACTGGTAAGACCTCGTTGTCAACGTATAAATCACCATATTTGTTGATATTCTCCTTGAAAGAGACACAAGAAATGCACACATCAACTTGTCTTTGAAATCTGATTGTCTGGAAGCATCGCATGTTGTACGAGATCTTTAATGGTACAAGTGTTCTCCTACAAGCTGGAACCAAATCAGAAGCAGTGGAAGCACAATGACGAGGCATTACCAAAAGCATGTTGGGGAATCTAGCCACGACTCTATTGCTCTTATAAAAAAACAGATAAGCTAAAGCTGAAGAAATATCTCTAATGGATAGTAGATAATTCAAAAGTTATAAATAGTAAAGCTTTTCAAATAATTGGGGTGGTACTGGGTTAGTTTAGGAGTTAGATTTTAGAGGGGAAGAAAGAGAAAAGGAACGCTTGAAAGTCATCTCAGAAGTGTATTTAATGGCTCTCAAGCTTTCAATTTCACTTTTTCCCCTTCAAAATTCAACTCCCAAACTAACCCTAAATCAACTAAAGGGTTTCCTATTTCCAAACCAAGCCATGACTAATTATTAGACCAACCCACAGTCATTCTTCTTTAGAGAAATGTTCCAATGAAGAATGAATCTCTTCTTTTGATGTCCGAATCATGAAAATCCACTTCAAGGAAGAACAAAATGGGAGCATACATGTAGAGTATATATCTAACAAAATGGGAGCATGCTCAAAAATCACAAATTCATTATGAGTACATGTGCCTTAAACAAGGAATATCTAGAGATGTTAATTTCTTTGTATACACTCATATGTCTAACTAGAGATTTCAATTAACCTAAAAAATAGTTTAAATTAGTTTGATTTATCATTCAACCCTTTTCTTGTTTTAACATTTTCTATTTCAAAATCAACACAAGTTTTTAAAGCATACAAACTTTCCAATACATATGCCTTTATACACTATGACCACCATAGGTTTTGTTAAATGTTGTTGAATGACTATACTGTTAAATGCGAATTCTGATATAATGTTGCTCCATATTAAATATAAGTAAGTAAAAACAAATAAGGAGTATATATGCAACTCTTTCTGTTATAAAAAACTCACTCTTTCCCATAACACTATTGCACAATAAATCCTTCATCACTATGCCAAAATTGTCCTTTAATAGCATTTCATAGCGCTTCCAAGCACTATATGCTCGAGTGCCATTCAAAGTACCAAAATGCTTCTTAGAAAGCACTATCATATAGGTATCTTGATAACACTTCCTTCATAAGGCTCTATGTTAATTTCCTTAATCTTTATGATAATGTTCCTCTTAATAAGCTCCATATTTAGTCACATAGCAATGGATCTTTTATACTATCGCTTCAAGACTCACGAGTTATACATAAATTTTCATAAGGAGACATCCTTCAATTTCACATAATCAAACACTTACATCAATAAACCCCATATACTTTCCAAAATTAGTTACCTCATGTAGTTTCTTCACAATTATAACTTAGTACAAAATCAGGTCAAATAAACTTAGGTGGTTTACTTACGTCAAAACCATTATTCACTAGACAGAGACTAACTAAATGTTATAGGCTGAAATCATCTCCATTACTAGAATATGAAATAAATGAAAGTAATTAAATTTAATTACTTTGGAGTGCCAATTTTTTTGACAAAATATGGAGCTCCAATTTTCACTGAAATCTTGAAGCACTTGGACTAGATATGAGACTTCGGGAATTTAGTGGCACGTCTAGTATATGTCATTAGTAGACTTTGGGTGTTCATTAGAATGCCAAAACCAAAAAAGCTTGAGAGATAGAAAAACACATAGATTCTCACGAGATTTACATTTATCAATAACTCCTCATAATGAGAGAGTGTTAGAGAGAGAGGGAGTGAGGTAGGGCGTGTTTTCAGGGGAGGGGGAGGAGTGAAGGGAGATCAACAAAATAATGGAGTGAGGGGAGGTCACCAAAAATTCAATTCCTCACGAATTGAAAACAGCGGTGATAGGATTCGTTACAATCCTAAAGGTTTCTTCAAGTCTCTTCAATCAAATTGTACAACTTTTTTCTTCACCAATATTCGAGAGAGTCATGGAAATTCAGAGATGTGGGTTGTGTTTTCAAAATAGGGGAGTGTGGGATATGTATTATCCCCAAAAAAAGAGACAAGAAGGGTAATCGTTTTAGTTTTGTAAGATTCAAACAGTTAGATGAGGATGACAAGCTCCTAAAGGCACTCGAGCAAGTATGGATTGGGAATTACAAAATCAAACTCAACACTCCTAGGTTTAAAAGAAAGGAAGATTGGAACTATAAGGAAGGAATGTCATCAAGAATGATCCCACAATCCACTGGGATTCATTCTAAAGTTATTGTCAAGGATGAGAATCAGTTATCTTGGAAATAAGTTCTTCTCAAACAAAATCATACTCCAAATTCAATGAATGCATCAAAGAATAAAATACTCCAGTACACAGCCCCAAATGATCTAATGGCTTCTCTAAATA
>NW_017728008.1:3932-11429 GCF_001865875.1 Lupinus angustifolius
TCTCTTTTTTTGCCTTTTTTCTTAATTATTTTTGGAACAAGAAGAGAACCCCTTAACACTAGCTAAACCCCTCTATTTATAAATTTTTTAACCCTAACTTAATCCTAAAAAATTGCTAACAACATTAATTTCCACTAACCTTTAATCCCATATTAGTAGGCACCAACCAAGTCAGATTTGACTTGGTGTTTTATTATTTTTTAATTTATTATTTTTATTTTTTAATTTAATAAAAGGCATTTTAAATTTGTTTATGTATTTATTTATTTTTATATATCCGAATTAATTCACAAAAAATAAATAAAAATATTTTTGAACATGTATAAATTATTTTAAAATTATATTTTCGAAAAACTAAAGTAAAAAAGATATTTTATTGTTTATTTGGAACTTAAATGAGATATTTAGAATGTCTCATTTATTTTATTTATTTTTTATAAATTCAAATTTAATTATAAAAATTAATAGAAAATCTTTTTCATTATATTTTATTTAGTTTATAATATAAATTCGAAAAAATAAATATAATAAATAATAAAAATTTTTCTTATTTTTAAATTTTTGTTAACCTAATCACTTAGATTTAGGAACCTTAACAACATTGATTTGACTTTCCTATTTAATATTATTTGTTTAATTTTTTTTTAAATGTTTTAGGCTTTTTCTGGGCCGGACAAAAATGGGCGTTCACACATATATTGATATTTGTATGTTTTTTATTTAAAGTGAGATTACATTTTTATGCCTAAAATTTAAAGGAAAAAATCATTTACATCCCGATTACTGGATAAGACTCACTCCTTAATGATACCTCTCTACTCATCATAGTCCTGAAACTATGACCATGTTACTCCTCTCTTGCACATCACAAACTTTGATGTGAGATGAAACAAGATGTGAATGATTGCCTTCTCATAAGACCGTCCGGGATCATAATTAAGACAGACAATGACATAATCAATGGAGACAAAACAAAATGTGAATGAACATCTATATAAGAAAACATCATCTCTTTTGGTCCATAGTGCATTGCTAAATGATCGTCATCATGTGCCAAAACTCCATATTGGGTGAAACACATAGCATCGTTTCCCAAGTGTTGGCTAGCAATACTTGAACTAGTAGTAACGCACGCAAATAATATATATACAAAGGAATCAGCATAACGGGATCATACAACAAATTGGGATTTCATACAACGATATCTAACTAGTTGTTACACATAAATTCCCTTCTCTTTTGGGATGTCGAGTACCTCATTTAACATTTTACCAACTGTTCTGGAAAGCGATTAGGAGTACAACCTTGTAAGCTCAAAGGGTTCATACAATGACGACAATCTCTCAACTAACCGAAATAATGTTAAGTGGTTGACCAGTTTAAGAGGTTACACAAAGATATCTCCACATCTTAAGTTAGCTAATCAACCACCATCACATATCATAGTTTGTAACAATTATAAATGACATAAAATAATAGTTATTGGCTGAGACATGACTAAGTCGTTCTCTTTCAGTCGTTTCGTACTTTCGTGGCACTGCCCAAAATGTGTAAGCAGAGTATCAACCACATCGTCTACAAGATAAAATAGCAAAAATCTCTTTTATCAAATTTTTACTACACTGTAGAACCAATCTCGAATACATCAACCACAATATGACTATCAATACCAATTCTCGAAATTTCCACAATATGACTACTATTACCAATTCTCGAAATTCCCACAATATGGCTATCCGTGCCAATTCTTTTCCCACAATATGACTACTAGTGTCAGTTCTCAAAATGTCCATAATATATATATATATATATATATGTATATATATATGTATGTATATATATATGTATATATATATATGTATATATATATATATATGATATATATATATGTATATATATACATGTATATATATATATTATAGAGATTGGATTCTGAGTCTAGCAGATAATAGCACTATAGTAGTGATCTAAATTATGGATTACATCATGTGATATTGTCATAATATTGTGCTTACGGAGATAGCCACAATTGCATCTGTATTGTAATTGTGGTATGATATTGAATCACAATAATTTTGTCGCATCGGATCATGTTTGGGTCACACAAGATCGCAAAGAATTCAAAATTATTTTTCCAATCACAAAATAATTCATATCGCAATGGCCGCAATCTGCATTGCAACAACAACAAAGATCACAATCATAATAATCGCAATCATAACCACAATTTAAAATATTAATAATAGAACAAACATAAACCAGATCAAGAACAAAGCAAGAATTAAAGGACACAGGCTTTAACTGCAACCATAAACACCTTGTTAAGTACATAAAACTACAACTGAAAAAGCTTTAGGGTAATCCAAATTTTGAGTTTCATCATCAATCCAAGCTCTAAGTCCATATTATCAAAAGAATTATCTTCAACAATGGAAAACTACTAACTTAACCATCTTTCATATTATGCTTAGGACAACCCTCTTGCGCGACATACTAAAAAACATTGTCTCGTTCTGCAACGTCTGTACATAGGGAATCTCCTTGGCCATTGATGTTACAACTTGCTCCTGTAACAAATGCAGAATTGATTCATCTAAGTAAACTTGTTTAACAACATTTTATGTACCGTTTGTTTTCACGTTAACATTTTCTTTGACTTAAATTATAGCCACTACCTTGTGAACCTTCAATACCAGAAGGAGGAAACGAAGATGGTTGGGGTGAATGAACAGACACTTTTTTATACTTCTTCTTTTGTTTCGAACTTGACACTTTGGTATCCTTTGAATGAGTTGCATTCCCACTTTGTAGAGCCTCCTTCAACTCATTGCTCTTTTTGGCATAAGCCTCAGCAGCTTCAAGTTCAGTATCAAAACTCAAAAGTACCAATCCACACTTTAGTCTTGTGAATTGGGTCTCTAATCTCAGCTGCAAACCTTCCCTATTTCCTTAGTCGAACGCCTTTATAAATGCTGGTTGATTTTGATGTCATTTTTCTGCATTCAGGAGAAAGTAGAGGACTTGGTTTTAGGAGCAAAATGTCCTTGAAAAATCAATTTTGGTCATCTAATTCAAAATGATCTTTCTTTACTTTTTCTTCACTTGAATGATCTGTTGCATCTGGGTCACTATATATAATCTGGATTTTTTTACTAGAACTCATTTTACTTTTTATTTAACCTTTTGTTTTTTTTCTTTAAGTGTTTTTGCTAAAATGGTAAGAGTAATGCTTGAAATCTTCTTGATGAATCAAGAAGTATAAAAGAGTAGATCATGAATGAGAAAATAAAAATATTTTATATTGAATTGAGTTGTAAAGAATAAGGAAATCACCTTTTATATACTACAATATCTAACTAATAACTAATTAGTTAATCTCTTCTTTCTAAGTTGCCTGGAAAAAAGTAAATAAGTATGAGAAGAACACTGGATGAAAATTAAGATGAAACAAAAAACTCAAATATATTTACGTGTACCAAGAAATATCCATAAAACCTACAATTTCGATAGAAAATCATGTTTCAGAAACCTACATATCTAAAACCTATGTCACAAATTTCTACAGCTAAATATTTTTTTGATCTTATAGTCCACTTGTTTAAATTTCAGAAATATGACAAAGCAATTTTCGTTATGAAATTACTAAAAAATATTTTTAATTTTTCAAAAAAACATGTCTAAATTAAAAAAATGAATATCTACAAAAAAAAACATTCAAATCAAGGATTAGCACATCGAAAAAATTAAAATTAACTCTTAAGATAAAGGTACTTTTTTGATAGTCTCAAATAATTTCACAGCGAAAAATAGTGAAAAATAGTATAAGCTGATTAAACGAAATTCCAAGTTTGAAGAAAAATGATGCAAGAAGTTGGTTGGGGAGATGGAGTTATTCAATAGGAATGGAGAGAAAGGTTAAAGTTAATGAAGAAATGAGGTTCATCATAAAAAGAGAAAAACAGATCGAGGTTGAAGAAGTAGAAGGAGATCAAAGTTCATAAAGGAGAAAGAGATCGACCGGAACACTGTAAAACATATATAAAACCTAAAAAGAATTGGGATTTTGGTGGTCATTTTGTAATAAATAATGGTCAATTTTGTCCCAATAGTAATTGGTTCTTTCCTAATTTTGTTAAATTATTTTTGTTGGAAATTATAGTCCCTCCAATAAATAATTTCTTAAGAATACATTTTATTTTTATTTTAAACATACAAATATTATTTTTTAAAATTGCCCTATTCAAAGGTACTCATAATAAATAATCCACTCATGATCATTTTCTCTAGTGATGAGGTGCAAAGCAAAAATCCATATATCCATTCTTTTGATTGTGTATTTGGTATAACGTTTGGAGCTTCTAGAATTATTTTTGAAGGTGTACATGTAGTTTTGTTTTTGAGACAAGTAGACAACAAGTCTGGCAATTTTATAGGTTTAGGTTTGTAGCTCGCTAAAATCGGGTTTGCTAGAAGTGAGAATATGTTTCTTTTTTTGTTTGTTTGAAACTTTTAAATTGTATTTTTCTGTAAAATTAGATTTTATTGTAACACATCCAAACATGAATTGCTTCACTTTAGATTTCGAAATCAACTCAAGAAAATCTTGTTCTTTGGCAATCACATTTTGCAAAGACCAAACAAAACACTGGCCGAAATACATACACTCATTTAAAGGAAAAAGAGCGAACACCGTAGTTAAATAAAATTCCAACAATAAATACTCTCTAATACATATTAAATTCAATATTGCCTAAATAACTCAGTAATTAAAAGGATACAATTAACGGGTTTAATGTAAAATATTGGAAATAGGAGAGAGAAAAAAGTCATTTGTGAATCTTATTAGAGAATATCAATTGTGAGTCTACATATATAAATATAAATATAAATATATTATATATACATATGAGAGATCCATTTACACCTAAGTTATGTTACACTAGTTATACTCATTCTCAGTCATTCATTTTCTTAAATTCAACGGACGGAATGGGTGAAACTTAAAAGTTATTTGAGATTTTTTTTCCCCCACATCATTTATCTCAGTCACCCATTTGATCAGTTGGATTTAAGAAAATGAATGACTGAGATTGAGTATAACTAGTATAACTTACTTTGAGTATAAACATATCCCTCCTCATATATATATATATATATATATAGTCTTGTTGTCAATTTAAACAATCATTATTTTGCTTAAATTGAAAAAATAAATTTATAACATACATTAGTGTTAATAAAAATGGTATTATAAATGTCTATATATGTTAGTACAATTTTACAATTTAAGTAAAACAATGATTACTTATCAGCTTGTGAATAGAAAGGACATTTTAAACTTTAGATTCATGATAGTAATGATACATTGAAGCCGATGATCAAATTGTAATGAATTTAGTAAATTTTGTCATTGAAATAGAAATTATTTCATTTAATGTTTTTAATAGCAATATAACTTTAATACGTGATTTTTAACTATAATTATTTGCAAAATAAAGCAAATCAAATCCTACGTACAAACGTTTACGTTTTCTAAAATATTCTATTTTTTTTCTTAAAAAGCAATGCCTTTTTTTTACGTGGAAAATGAGCTCAAGCTAGATTGTTTTTTCAAAAACTGAGTCTATTACAATTTACATCTAACTATAGTAAATATTTTTTGAAATACTTTGTTTTTTTTAGTTTCCTGTCCCACCACTAAATCCTTGTCTCTTCTAAAGGATGGCGACAATGTTCTACTCAAGTCTTCTTACATTGCCAATCATGTTTTGTCCTACTTCTCTAGCTTGTATGCATCTAACAACATTACTCAATCTAATAACCTCATCGAGTCTGTTGTTCCTAATCTAGTTTCTGAGGAGGACAATACCATGCTAACTTTTACTTCTTTACCTGATAAAATAAAAGCTGTTGTTTTCGCAATGAAAGAGGAGGGGGGGCCTTGATCCTGATGGCTTGGGGGTTGCTTTTTTCAGACCTTTTGGGACATTGTGGGTCATGATGTTTGTAACTTCGTCTCTCAATTCTTCAGCCAGAGTTGGCTTCTCCCCAACCTCAACTCTAACATTATTATGCTAATCCCTAAATCCCTGTTGCTGATAAAATTGAGGATTATAAGCCCATTGTCCTGGCCAACTTTCAATTCAAGATTATATAACTAAGGTCCTGAATGACAGACTTGTTGTCATTGCTCCAAAAATTATATCCACCCAACAAAGGGGTTTCATTAAAGATACACATATTAAGGATTATATTTGCATTGCTTTACAGTCCATCAATCTCCTTGATCATAAAACTTTTGGAGGCAACCTAGCAATTAAGTTGGATATCCAAAAGGCTTTTGACACAATGGATTGAAATTTCTTGCTTGAAACTCTTAAGGCCTGTGGCTTCAACAAAAAAATCACTGATTGGATTAGTGTCATCCTTCACTCAGCCAAGTTGTCCATCTCTGTTAATGGCCAAAGCATTGGTTTCTTCACCTGCAAAAGAAGTGTCAAGAAAGGAGACCCCATATCCCCTTCTTCTTCTGCTTGGTGGAGGATGTTTTTAGTAGAGGTTTAGCCAAATTGGCTTTGGAGAAGAAGATTAGTCCTATCTCAGGCCCTGACAGGCTTCACGCACCTTCTCATGTCCTTTATGTTGATGATATTCTGATTTTCTGCAAAGGCATCAAGAGAGAAGTCCTAGCTATTAAAGACTTGACCTTGGTCTATGTTGAAGTCTCTAGGCAAAATATCAGCTTGAACAAGTTCAAATTCTTCACTACTCAAGCCTCTACAAGGAAGATTATGCACCTTAAATCTTGGTTGGGATTCAATGCTGGCAGCCTTGCTTTCTTTTATCTTGGTGTCCCCTTGATAAGGGAAAGCCTAAGAGCATCCACCTCCAACCTATTGCTGATAGGATAGTCTCCAAGTTTGCTAAATGGAAAGGATCCTCCTTCTCACTTATGGGCAGAGTTGAGCTTGTTAAGTCCATAATTCATAGTATGTTAGTATATAGTTTTCATGTCTACTCTTGGCCTACTCAACTTTTGAAGTATGTTGACACTTGCATCAGAAACTTCATCTAGTCAGGGGACACAAAGGTTAAGAAGTTGGTACTGTAGCTTGGCATCATGTGTGTACCCGAACTAAGGAGGGGAGTTGGGTTTGAGGTCCATCTCAGCTATGAATCAGGTTGTTTTGCTTAAACTTGCTTGGGATATGCTTTCTTCCAGTCAGGAATGGGCTACATTTTACATATGTAGGTTCTACAAAGCTAGTAGACCTGCTTCTACTTATCTTAAGTCTTCTATTTGGCCTGGTATCAAAAGCAACTGGAATAATGCTATTTCAAACTCAATCTGGATAGTTGGAACTGGGAACCGAATCAGGTATTGGTTGGACAACTAGATTGGCTCCACCCTGGTTGAGACATTAAACATTCCTGCTCATCTTCACTCCTCTCTCTCAGCCACTATGGAAGACTTTATACAGGGTTCTACGTGGATTA
>NW_017728008.1:11529-12509 GCF_001865875.1 Lupinus angustifolius
CCTCAACAAATCCTTGGTTCATTATGGAAACATGGGTGCCTCACTAAATCCTTGGTTCATTATCTCAACACGGGTGTCTCAGCACATACCTAGTTCATTATGGTAACACGGGTGCCTCAACAAATCCCTGGTTCATTATGGCAACACGTGTGCCTCAACAAATCCCTGGATCATTATGGCAACACAGATGCCTCAGAAAATCTCTAGTTCTTTATTGCAACTTGGGTGCCTCAACAAATCCCTTGTTCTTTATGGCCACACGAGTGCCTCCACAAATCATAGGTACTTTTTTGTTACAAGGGTTCTTCAGAAAATACCTAGTTCATTATGGCAACAAGGGTGCCTCAACAAATCCCACCTTCATAATGGCACATGGGTGGATTAACAAAGCCTTGGTTCATTTTGGCAACATGGGTGCATTAGAAAATCCCTGGTTCATTATGACTACACGGGTGTCTCAGCAAATCCCTGGATCATCATGGCATCATGGGTGCCTCAACAAATCCCTAGTTCATTACGACAACACGGGTGGCTCAGCAAAATCCTGGTTCGTTATGGAAACATGAGTGCCTCAGCAAATCTCTGGTACATTGTGTCAACACTGGTGCCTCATAAAATCCCTAGTTCGTTATGGCAACATGGGTGCCTTAGAAAATCTCTCGTTCATTATGGAAACATGAGTGGCTCAGCAAATCCTTAGTTCATAAATGCAACACAGGTGCCTCAACAAATCCCTGGTTCATTATGGCATTATGGGTGCCTCAGCAAATCCCTGATAGATTATGGCAACATGAGTGTCTCATAAAATCCCATGTACTTTAGGCAACACGGGTGCCTCAGCAAGTCCCTGGTTCATAATGGCAATACGGGTGCATTAACAAGTCCCTGGTTCATTATGGCAACAGGGGTGCCAAAACAAATCCTCGGTTCATTATGGTAACACGGGTGCCTCAACAAATCCCGGGTGCCTCAACAAATCT
>NW_017728008.1:12609-13614 GCF_001865875.1 Lupinus angustifolius
ACAAATCCCTGGTTCATTATGCAAACGAGGGTGCCTCAACAAATCCCTGGTTCATTATGCCAACACGGGTGCCTCAGCAAATCCCTGATAGAATATGGCAACCTGAGTGTCTCATAAAATCCCATGTACTTTAGGCAACACGGGTGCATCAACAAGTCCTTGGTTCATAATGGCAATACAGGTGCATTAACAACTCCCTGGTTCATTATACCAACAGGGGTGCCAAAAAAAATCCTCGGTCCATTATGGTAACACGGGTGCCTCAAGAGATCCCGGGTGCCTCAACAAATCTCTGGTTCATTATGGCAACACCGGTGCCTGAGGAAATCCATGGTTCATTATGGCAACACGGATGGGTCAACAAATCCTTGGTTCATTATGGCAACACGTGTGCCTCAGCAAATTCCTGGTTCATTATGGTAGCAGGCGTGACTGAACAAATCCCTAGTTCAATTTGGCAACATGGGTGGCTCAAGATATCCCTGGTTCATTATGGCAACAAGGGTGCCTTAGCAAATCCCTAATTGATTATTGCAACAAGGGTAACTCAGCAAATCCCTAGTTCATCATTGTAACACGGGTGGCTCAACATATCCCTGGTTCATTATGGTAACATGGGTGCCTCAACAAATCCCTAGATCATTATGGCAACATGGGTGCCTCAACAAGTTTCTAGTTCCTTATGGCAACATGCTTGCCTGAACAACTACCTGGTTCATTATGGCAACATGGGAGCCTCAGCAAATCCCCAGTTCATTATGGCAATGCGGGTGGCATAGTAAATCCCTGGTTTATTATTGCGACATAGGTGCCTTAGGAAATACCTGGTTCATTATGGCAACCAAGATGCCTATGCATATCCCTGGTTCCTGATGGCAACGTGGGTGCTTCAAGAAATCCCTAGTTATTTGCATCAACATGGGTGCCTCAGCAACTCCCTTGTTCTTTATCACAACACTTGTGCCTTAGCAAATCCTTGCATCATTATGGCAACACGGGTGCCTC
>NW_017728008.1:13714-14549 GCF_001865875.1 Lupinus angustifolius
GGGTGCCTTAGGAAATCCCTGGTTTATTATCGCAACATGGGTGCCTCAAAAATCTTTGGTTCATTATTACATCACGGGTGTCTCTTATCATCCCTAGTTCATTATGGCAACACAGGTGGTTCAGCAAATCCCTGTTCATTATGACAATACGGTGCCTCATCAAATGCATGGTTCATGATGGCAACATGGGTGCCTCAACAAATCCCTGGTTCATTATGGGTAAACGGGTTCCTCAACAAATCCCTAGTTCATTATGGCAACATGGGTGCCTTAGGAAATCCCTGGTTTATTATCACAAAATGGGTGCCTCAATAATTCCCTGGTTCATTATGGCAACACTCGTAGCTCAGAAAATCCCTGGTTCATTATGACATCACGGGTGTCTCAACAAATCCCTAGTTCATCATGGCAACACGGGTGGTTCATCAAATCCCTGTTCATTATGACAATACGGGTACCTCAGCAAATTCATGGTTCATTATTGCAACACGAGTTCCATTGCAAATCCCTAATTAATAAAGGCAACAAGGGTGCCTCTGCAAATCCTTGGTTGCTTATGGCAACATGAGCCAGTCAGCAAATCCGTTGTTAATTATGGCTACAAGGGTGCCTCCGCAATTCCCAGGTTCATTATGGCAACACATGTGCCTCACCAAATCCCTNCATGGGCCAGTCAGCAAATCCGTTGTTAATTATGGCTACAAGGGTGCCTCAGCAAATCCCAGGTTCATTATGGCAAAACATGTGCCTCAACAAATTCCTGGTTCATTTTGACAACTAGGTTGCCTCAACAAATCTCACCTTCATTGTGGCAACATAGGTGGCTCAGAAAATT
>NW_017728008.1:14649-15720 GCF_001865875.1 Lupinus angustifolius
ATACGTGTGCCTCAGCAAATTCCTGGTTTTGTATAGCAACATGGGTGCCTATGTCAATCCCTAGTTCATTATCGCAACACGAGTGCCTCAAGAAATCCCTTGTTCTTTATGACAGCATGGGTGCCTCAGAACATCCCTGGTTCATTAAGACATCACAGTTGCCTCAGCAAATCCCTGGTTCATTTTGGCAACACGGGTCCCTCACCAAATCCCTTGTTCATTATGGAGACATGGGTGCCTCAGAAAATCTCTAGTTCATTATGGCAACATGAGTGGCTCACCAAACCCTTGGTTTATTATGACAATAAGGGTGCCTCAGCCAATCCTTGGTTCATTATGGCAACACGATTGCCTCAGAAAATCCCATGTTCATTACGGCTAAAGGGGTGCCTCAGCAAATCCATGGTTCATTATGGCACGATGAGTGCCTAAGAAAATCCCTAGATCATTATGGCAACACGGGTGCCTCAACAAATCCCTGGTTCATTATGAAAACACAGGTGACACAGCAAATCCCTAGTTCATTATGGCAAAAGTGGTGCCTCTCCAAACCCATGATTCATTATGGCAACACGGATGCCTCAGCAAATACCTCGTTCATAATGGCAACACGGGTGCCTCAGCATATCCTTGATTCCTTATGGCAGCACTAGTGCCTCAGCAAATCCCTGGTTCATTATGACAACAAGGATGCCTCTACAAATCCATGGTTGCTTATGCAAACACGCGTGCCTCAACAAATCCCTGGTTCATTATGGCAAAATGGTGCCTCATCAAATCCCTAGTTCATTATGGCAACAGTGGTGCCTCTACAATTCCCTGGTTCATTATGGCAACAAGGTTGCCTCTACAAATCCCTGGTTCCTTATGGCAACACGGGGGTGCCTCTGCAAATCCCTAGTTCTTTACTGCAACATGGGTGCCAAAGCAAATCCCTTGTTCATTATGGAAACAGGGGGACATAACAAATCTCAGGTACTTTATGGAAACACAAGTGCCTCAACAAATCCCTAGTTCATTATGGCAACAAGGGTGCCTCAGAAAATAAATCATTCATTATGACAACACGGG
>NW_017728008.1:15820-16219 GCF_001865875.1 Lupinus angustifolius
CACGGATGCCTCAGCAAATCCCTGGTTCATTATGACAACATGGGTTCCTCAGTAAATCCCTGTTTCATTATGGCAAAAGTGGTGCCTCGCCAAATCTCTGGTACATTATGACAATACAGGTGCCTTAGAAAATCCCTGGTTCATTATGGGAACACGGGTGCCTCAGCAAATCCCTAGTTCATTATGGCAACATAGGTGCGTCACCCAATCCATGGTTCATTACTACAACATGGTTGCCTCAGCAAATCCCAACTTCATTATGACAACGCAGTTGCCTCATCAAATCCCTGGTTCCTTACGGAAAAGGGGGCCCCTCACCAAATCCATGGTTCATTATGGCAACATGGGCGCTTTAGCAAATCCCTAGTTCTTTATGGTTCATTATGGCAAAGGTGGTGC
>NW_017728009.1:0-312 GCF_001865875.1 Lupinus angustifolius
ATATGATAATAACCAATTATAAAACATAATTAAAGTACAAGCACTTTATTGTATATATAGGAATTGTGAGTTAGGGCATCCGCAGGTTTTGAGTAACTCATTACCCATATTTGGGTCCGCTCAATAATAAGTTTCAAAATCTTCGTTCCAACTACTTGTGGATCCAAAACATGGACCCCAACCCGAGCCGTTACGGTTATTAACAACGGTTACTCGTAGATCTGAGTACCTATTGTCATCCCTATGGGCACAAGCTTATGAATTCAGAATTCAATTTTGACAATGTCATATTACAAGAAAGTCTCAAGACAA
>NW_017728009.1:412-786 GCF_001865875.1 Lupinus angustifolius
GTCTCAAAACAATATTAATAAAAATAGTCATTAAAAATATTTTTCCAGGGATAATTTGGTTCTTGACAGACATAAATTATTGAAAAATATAAAAAAATACTCCTCGTGGGTCTCTCAAAATTCCTTCGGCATAACAATTTTGTATCTTGCAAAATTGATTAAATTGGATGAAGTCAGAAAATTTATATAATAACCATTATGTCATTATGTTTGTTGAAAGAAAAAATCTGGGCTAATTCAGTAATTTCATTTATGTATCATTTTAAAATTTTATTTTTTAAATACATTGATTTATGAAAAAATAATAATGATTAAATTGAGTTATGAAAAAATCTTCAGGATTAAGTTGAGTATAATAAATATCTATTTATAGT
>NW_017728009.1:886-1901 GCF_001865875.1 Lupinus angustifolius
AACTGTTTACGAAAAAAAGATTTTAAAGTGGAAACAACATGTTAAAATGTACATGGAATTTATCACTTTTTTTTGGAAATATACCAAAACATTGGAAATACTATTAACCAATTTAAAATTATTCCAATTCGTTATTAATATTTCACAACGGAAATAAATCTTATTGATTAATAAATTATATTAGTTATGCATAAACTATATTTATGTCAGTGTATTTGACCAAATATTTGTCATAAATGAAAACGGATAGAAAATATTTAATATAATTTTCAATGAGAATAGACAATGTATATCAGCACTTTAATATATTTATATTTATCAATCAGATTTACTTGAATGCTGTTAATATATCCCTATACAGTTCCAAAATAATTTGGCTATAAATTAGGAGATGCATCTAATGTGTAATCTCAACTTCATACACAGTGAAATTAAAAGAAGTATAGATATTGAAAAAATGACGATGGAGAAAACAGTGGCAACTTTGTTCCTTTCAATGATGATTTTGAGTTCATTGTATGAAACATTGAAAGCAAGCGAAATCAATGATATAACATGTGTTGATGCTGAAAGACTTTTATTGCCTTGTATTCCATATTTGCAAGGATTTGGATCTCCAAAACCTTCTAGTTCATGTTGCTCAGCAGCTAAAACAATTTTCAAAGGAGCCACAACTACTAAAAATCGAAGGGCTCTTTGTGAATGTTTCAAACAAGCTGCTCCAGTAATTGGTGTTAATCCTGACCGATCCAAACAACTCCCTAAATTGTGTAACATTCGTTTATCATTTCCTCTTGACCCTAAGATTAATTGCAACTCGTAAGTCTCGATTTCTTTCATACATTATCAGTAGATAAATATTACATTCTTCTAATTATTATATTTCTTAACATTATATTTATTTTGTGCAGTATTCCATTTTGATGCTTCCAAGACAGATGCTTATATAAAAGCTTAAGTTGAAGAGTTGAATAGATTTGTAAAGAACAATTTGAATATATATTTATATATATAT
>NW_017728009.1:2001-3263 GCF_001865875.1 Lupinus angustifolius
TATTCTAGCAGACCAACTAAAGTTGAGCACAACTTCAGTTTTCCAAGAGTCACCATCTTTGTCAACATGTCTATTGGGTTCTTACTTCTAGAATCTTCCTTAACATTAGTATCTCATCCTAAGTAGAGATCTGATGAAGTGATAAAGAAGATCAATGTGTTTCGTTCTAGAGTTAAATGTTGAATTCTTAGCTAGATGTATTGCATTCTGATTATCATTGTGCAAAACACTCTTCTCCTGAATGAATCCCAACCCCGTTAACATTCCTTGAAGCCATATCAATTCTTTGCTAGCTTCTGTTACTGTTACATACTCAGCCTCTATAGTGGATAGAGCAACGGTCTTTTGCATCCGTGACATCCAACTAACAGTTGTAGTACCAACAGTAAATATGTAACTGGTGGTACTTCTTCGGTGACCAACTTCACGAGCAAAGTCCGCATTTACATAGCCCTGTAATTTTAATTCACTTTTACTAAAGCGCAAACACTTCTCCATAGTGCCTCGTAGATACCCCAAAATCCATTTCACAACTTCCCAATGAGCTTTATCTGGAATTGACATAAACATGCTTAGAACTCCCATTGCATGGCTGATAAGTACCAAACATACCTAAAAATCATACACTTTTATAGCACTTATCTAAAGCATAATTGAGAAAAACCAACTTAAAACAATACTTTTTGTATAAAATATCACAATTTGGTATATTTGTGTTTGTATTGCCTTTTTATGTATATTGTAGGAAATAAAAAGATGAAAAGAAAAGAAAAGATTCATGGTCAAAAAGCCACAAAAGTCAAGAAAATCAAGGTGCTCAACTAGGCAGCTGAGCGTGGAACAAGCCCCGCTGAGCTGACCTGGCCACCTACCTGACCTGGCCACCTGCCTGACCTGGACGAAACTGCTCAACCAGGCAGCTGAGCGGACCTGCTTAGCCGCTCATGCTAGCACCAGACTAGGCCTGGCACAGTCAGAAATATGCTTGACACGGTCAGGCACGAGCTTGGCACAAACCAAGCTGCTGAACAAGCTGCTCAGCGTTTCAACCAAGCTGCTCAGCGGAGAACCAGACTCCTGGTGAGATCAGCAAGAACCAAGCCACGTCCCAGTAAACACGGTCAGAAGCTGGTGAACAAACAGCTCAGCGGTGAAGCAGGTGCGTTGGGCGGTGCTTACCAGACTTGACTTAACCATCAAGAAAACCATGAAGTCATCCATGACCTCACCTCAAGTAGCCCACCATAGGCTTTTCAGAAGTA
>NW_017728009.1:3363-3574 GCF_001865875.1 Lupinus angustifolius
AGTCATGCACAAGGAGGTGACTAAGCTACTTGGTCAATGGACCAAACCCATGCTGAAGGGTTTGGTCAGCTGCTGAGCGGTCCAGTTCAGCAGCTCAGCGGTCTGGAATGGAGCCTATAAATAAAGGTCATTTCCTTCGAGCAAAAAAGATTACAACACACCATTTCTTCATAAAATTCTCTCAAAAATACTTGAAGGCCAGAATTCTCTC
>NW_017728009.1:3674-3877 GCF_001865875.1 Lupinus angustifolius
TTCTTTTAAACAATGTTATGTATATTCTACTTCTTCTTAATTTAAAAAAGTTTGGATTTTAATCATTCAAGTTGGTGTCTTGGTTAATATTATTTGTTTGAGAAGAACTTAATATTCTTTTTAGATTGACAACCTAAAAAATGATTTCAAGTCAAAACTACTTGTCTCAAACACTTAGCAAATAAACTTTGGAGTAGTTGTAC
>NW_017728009.1:3977-4740 GCF_001865875.1 Lupinus angustifolius
TAGCCTTGTGCATACCATCGCATACATCAAGGTTCTAGTGGCTGAAGTATACAGAATCTTAGTCATTACTTCTTTTTCTTCCTCTATCTCTATGGTATGGTCCTTTGATAGGCAAAATGACTAGCCAAAGGTGTGCTAATTGGTTTGGCATTGTCCATGTTGAGTCTTTGCAAAACATGGTTGATGTACTCCGCCTGAGATAACTGCAAAGTTCCATTTTGCTTTTCTCTCGTGATTTGCATTCCAAGGATCTTCTTCGCTAGTCCCAAATCTTTCATGTCAAATTCTTTTGACAACTGCTTCTTCATGTTTCAAATCTCGATCATATCTGAACTTGATACTAACATATCATCAACATAAAGTAGCAAAATGATATAACTGGAGTTATACCACTTGAAGAAACAACTGTGGTCTGCATTGCACTTCTGGAAACCTTCCTTGTGCATGAAGCTCTCAAACTTCATATACCACTATCATGGATCTTATATCAGACCATACAAGTTCTTCTTTAATTGGCACACCATATTCTCCTTCCCTTTCTCTTAAAAACTTTAAGGTTGATGCATGTAGATCTCCTCATCCAAATCTCCATGAAGAAACGCAGTCTTCACATCCACTTGCTCTAGGTAGAGCTCTTCACTAGCAATAATACTTAACACATACTTGATAGTATTGAGATTCACAACTGGAGCAAAAATCTTAGTGTAGTCAATGTAACACCTCAGTTATGTCATGCGACCTCCCATGCCCATACATAACTAAG
>NW_017728009.1:4840-9815 GCF_001865875.1 Lupinus angustifolius
GTCATTATTCACACGAGTCGCTACCTTCTTCTTGGTGGAAACCTTTTATAACTAGTCTGGTTTTAGATCTTTTAGAACCATTATGCACTTCCTTCACCCGATATATCCATTTCCCATAGGTAACTAACTCTGTTAGTTGCCATGTATGATTGGAGATCAAAGACTTCATCTCGTCTTTCATGGAAAGCTCCCACTCGCTTGCATCTGTGACTTGACATGCTTATTCATAGTCTTCAGGCTCTCCTCCATCTGCCAACAACATGTAGCTCATGTATTTCCTATTAGGCANTGATCAACTTCACGAGCAAAGTCCGCATTTACGTAGCCCTGTACTTTTAATTCACTTTTTCTAAAGCGCAAACACTTCTCCATAGTGCCTCGTAGATACCTCAAAATCCATTTCACAGCTTCCCCCAAAAAAAATGAGCTTTACCTGGAATTGACATAAACATACTTACAACTTCCATTGCATGGCCAATGTCTAGCCTTGTGCATACCATCGCATACATCAAGGTTCGAGTGGCTAAAGTATACGGAATCATAGTCATTACTTCTTTTTCTTCCTCTGTCGTCTAGGATATGGTCCTTTGATAGGCAAAAGACTAGCCAAAGTTGTGCTAATTGGTTTGGAATTGTCCATGTTGAATCTTTGCAAAACATGGTTGATGTACTCCGCCTGAGATAACTGCAAAGTTCCATTTTGCTTTTCTCTCGTGATTTGCATTCCAAGGATCTTCTTCGCTGGTCCCAAATCTTTCATGTCAAATTCTTTTGACATCTGCTTCTTCAAGTTTCAAATCTCGATCATATCTGAACTTGCTACTAACATATCATCAACATAAAGTAGCAAAATGATATAACTGGAGTTATACCACTTGAAGAAACAACAGTGGTCTGCATTGCACTTCTGGAAACCTTCCTTGTGCATGAAGCTCTCAAACTTCATATACCACTATCATGGAGCTTGTATCAGACCATACAAGTTCTTCTTTTATTGGCACACCATATTCTCCTTCCCTTTCTCTTAAAAACTTTAAGGTTGATGCATGTAGATCTCCTCATCCAAATCTCCATGAAGAAACGCAGTCGAGCTCTTCACTAGCAATAATACTTAACACATACTTGATAGTATTGAGATTCACAACTGGAGCAAAAATCTTAGTGTAGTCAATGTAACACCTCAGTTATGTCATGTGACCTCCCATGCCCATACATAACTAAGCGTGTCACCCCCAAGCTTAAATACTCCCTCCAGTATTTTATTTCCCACAAAGGGGAGCCTCCCGCGACTCGAACCCATGACCTCAGGGATAAATGGTCATTATTCACACGAGTCGCTACCTTCTTCTTGGTGGAAACCTTTTACAACTAGTCTGGTTTTAGATCTTTTAGAACCATTAGGCACTTCCTTCACCCGATATATCCATTTCCCATAGGTAACTAACTCTGTTAGTTGCCATGTATGATTGGAGATCAAAGACTTCATCTCGTCTTTCATGGAAAGCTCCCACTCGCTTGCATCTGTGACTTGACATGCTTATTCATAGTCTTCAGGCTCTCCTCCATCTGCCAACAACATGTAGCTCATGTATTTCCTATTAGGCATAGGGATTGGAGAAGACCATCTCAATACAAGAGCCGATGTAGGGGGCTATGTTGTGTCAGATTGCTGCTCGGTGCCTACTTCTCTTGATTCCTCACACTGGGGGTTCTCAAATATAGGTTTCTAGGACATCATCCACCTCTGCATAAACAGGCCCACTTGGATCTGAGTTGCTGGCACTTGTATTATGCTTGTCCTTGAACATTAATTTTTCGTTGAAGATCACATCTCTACTATGTATCATCTTTCTATTTTCATCATCCCAAAGGCGGTAACAAAAATCATCTTCACCATAGCCGATGAAAGTGTATTTCTTCGATTTCAGGTCAAGTTTGTTCCTACCTTGATCACTAATATGCACATATGTTGCACAGCCACAAACTCTAAGATGTGAGATTTTACCATTTTTCCGCTCCACAACTCTTCTAGTATTCTAAGCTCCAATGGTACCGATGGACAATAGTTGATCAAGTAAGTTTACGTGTTGATTGTTTTTCCCATAATTTCTTCGGTAGCCCTGACTGCACACGCATGCTCTTGCCTTTTTCTGTCAACATTCAGTTCATACGCTCATATACACCATTATGCTGAGGCATACCTGGCACAGTCCTCTACATTCTGATCTCGTGCTCATAGCAAAACTTCTTGAATCTGATATCTTCATATTCACCACCATTGTCAATTATGAGCTTTTTGACCTTCAACCATGTCTCATTTTCCACCATGGATTTCCACATCTTGAATGCTTCAAATACTTTAGACTTATGTTTCAGAAAGTATACTCATACCTTTCTGGAGTGATCATCAATAAAAGTCACAAAGTAACGCTTCCCGGTGATGGATGAGATGGTCGTCGGACCCCAAACATCAGGGTGAACAAGCTCCAATCTCTCATTCTTTAGGGTTCTTCCACTTTTATGAAAGCTGACTCTCTTCTACTTTCCAAATATACAGTCTTCACACATATCAATTTCTATAGACTAAAGACCTAGAAGTTTGCCTTTTGTGTGCATGAACTTCATCTCTTTCTCACTCATATGGCCAAGCCTTTGGTGCCATATATTGGGATTTTCATTTACTATGACTGCAATCAGGTGACATGCTCCCGATGTCTTGTAAAGAGTACCACTCTCATTGCACCTTTTCAAATTTTCCACTGATCTGCATGGAAGATTGTTGTTTAGTCGTCACAGGCCAATTGGCCTCCTAAAATTATGTTCTTTGTCAGTTCAAGAATATGTATGACATTCTTCAGTTCCGAAACTGACCCATTCAACTTGATCTTCACTAACATTTTCCCACAATCTCACAAGATTGTTCATTACCAAGATAAATTTTACCGAGATTTCCAGAGATATAATTCTCAAAGAGTTCTTTCTGGGAAGTTGCATGCAAAGATGCTCCAGAGTCTAACACCCGAGACCTTTCCTTGTTCTCCAAAGAACATGTCAACGCATCACTTCCTCCTAAGGTTGAAGCAATGTTAGCCTCATCTTTCACCTCTTGTTTCTTCGGGACACTCCTACATTGATTTTTGTAGTGGCTAGTCTTCCCATAGTACCAACATTCGATAGTCCTCGAGTTGTTAGAACTATGATGATTTCTAGACTTGGAAGGTCTCACTTTTGATTTATCGCGTCTGTTTCTCTAGTTGAACTCCTACCTCTTGACTCTGTATGCAATACTGAAGAAGTTGATGATTCACCCGACTCTTTTCAGCGAATCTCTTCACTGAGGACCAAGTCATGAACATCATCAAATTTTAACTTGTTGCTTCCTAATGAGCTACTCACAATTGTGACAATATCATTCCAACTTTCTGGTAGGGAAGACAAAAGTATCAAGGCTCGTACTTCTACATCGAAATTGATTCCAACTCAACTGTGTTGTAACTATGTTGAGTTGATTTAGATGTTGTGTTGTTGATGCGCCTTCTGTAATCTATAAGTGGAACAATTGGCTCATCAAATGAACGTTGTTTGAGGCTGATGGCTTTTCATACATGTTGCAAAGAACCGTCATAAGACTAGTCATAGTCTTTTCCTTTGAAATATTGAAAGCAACATTATGGGATAATGTCAACCAGATGAACCCAAGAGCTTTTCCATCAAGAAGGCTCCACTCATCTTCCTCCATAGCCTCTGGTTTCGTGCCTGTGAGAGGTTGTTGTATACCTTTCTGATACAAATAATCCTCTATTTGCATCTTCCAAAAGTTGAAGTCTGCACCATCAAACTTCTCAGTTTTCACCTTTCCTTTGTCAACTGCCATTGCTCCCACTCGAATATGACTTTCTCGGGATCACTTTTGACAATTTATGCAAACCGTCGAGACAAATTGATAACGCTCACTAATTTTCACTATTTGTGAGAAGTACTATTCACGAAAGTTACTATTCACAAAAAATACTATTCATGAAATCACTATTCGTGTGAATAGTACTCCCACAAAAATTTAGCAGAAAAGAAAACCAACCAGCTTTGATACCAGTTGTTAGGAAACTACAAAAAATTTCCCAGTCATATTCGTGGAATAAAGATTTAAATGCGAAATAATTAGCACAAACAAAATTGATAACGAAATTCGGCCAATTATATCTACATCTCCGGGCTGCTGCACACCTTTTATAGGAAAGGGAAATATATTGTGTTTACAAATACTCACTCTCACAAATCCACAATCCAATTACACCCAAGAATTTCTCCCACTAAGATTTTCTTATTTTGGGATTTTTCCTCACTACAATTGCTCTCAAAGTTGGAATAAATTTTCATTTGCCTTACACTGCTATTTATAGAAATTTTCGGCAGTGTGACTACATGTAATATTTCAACCACCAAAAGTTTTGCAACACAGCCTATGTCTTAGGCCCTTCCATTTTTTTCTTCATTCAATCATTTGCATTCGATGCCTTATTTTAAGGCTTTTTTATCTTTGACTTTTACCATGGGATGACATAGTGTAACATAATTATATTTGAATTCGTATTCAAATGAAAAAAACACTCAATTTAAACTCGCCTAATCAAATATGGTCTCAGATGATAATATAATTTTGCTAACATGGGCATAGGATACTAGGATATGAATACGAAAGTAAATATTTGTTTTTGGACTTTATTAAAAAAATTATCAGTGTACCTTTATTATGATAAATAGTTTTTTTTTGTCTAAAATGTAAAAAGCTACCCGTTTTCTAACCTTATCCGATTTTAGCAAATCCCAAAATTATTAATGAAATAGTGATTAAAAATATTTACCAACAAGTGGTTGGTCTAAAGGTGTAAAGTCTCAATAGATCCTCATGATAACCAAAAGGTTAAAGATTTGATTCTTATGAGCGAGACTTAATCAGATGTCAGTCACACACCCC
>NW_017728009.1:9915-14982 GCF_001865875.1 Lupinus angustifolius
TGGAAATGTTAACTAATCGATTCTATCCCGTACATGGTTATCAAACACCCATGGAGAAGCACATTACAACATTTGTATGCTTTAAGCCGAAATCTTATTAAAAATGCGAGGGTATGGATTGGTTCGAATTAATATGGAATTATTATGCAACACTCATTCTATATTTTCTCCCTAGTTAATGATAATAGGTTTCATTCAAATAATATATGCAACTCCAACATCTTTGGGCCATCGTAATCTAAAAAACGAATAGAATATTCATCAATATCTTATATGAGTTTCATAATTAGAGGAATTGGTTCTCTAAGCGATAAACGGTAAATTGTACGACTTTACAAATAATCTCTCATGGATTTATCGGCGATTCACTCTTTTTCTTGGCAAGAATTGATTATGATAGATTGTATCTTCTTTATCTAGAACGAATGGGCGGATTGGCTATCCTAATGCAAAAACATATTCATGGTTTTAAGTATCTATTCGATGGCTTCTCTTGCATTGTCGGGCACAAGTGGATATCTTGCAGAATTTATATATTTTTGGAATAATTACAAGCCAAAAATATATTTTAATGACAAAACTATTAATTACTTTTGTAATAGCAATGGAAAAGATATTAACTAATATTTATTCATTATCTATGTTACTGCAAATGTTTTATGGTTACAAGCTTTTTAAATACACCAAATTCTGGTTTTTTTTATTCTAGACTGCAAAAATTATTTATTTGGATTTATATCCTTACACTCGTAATAGGTATTGGTATTTATCCAAATTTTATTTTCCCATTTTTGGTTGATAAGATTGAAGTTATTCTATCTAGTTTTTTATAGATAGCTTTCGTGAATAAAAAAATATAAAAATTGAACTAAACCTTACTCACAATGAAAACAATAATAATAATTTTCTGTTGGATTAACTGAAAATAAATTAATTTATACTTTGATCAAATATGTTTATGTTGTTTGTAAGAACCCCTTGAATCAATATATTTGTTACATCTTCCTTTTTTCTACTCATCTTAGTTCAATTAGATATAAGTGAACATAACTATGTAGCCTTACAAAGAACATATATAGTCCACCTTTCAAGAATTTACACCTTCCAAATGTTTTTTTCCTAGTATATATCCATGTAATAAAGCTCCTAGTTCCTTTGGATCCCAATTCTGATATGATCTCCATGCCTCAATAACCCATATTGCTCTTGAAAGAATATCTACGATAATCTCAACAGTCCAATTGTTGAATAAATAGAGACTTGTAATAATTTCTTTAAGGAAAAAATAAATCTTTTGTAAAACATTATTTCTTTCATTCAGATTTATGTATTAGATCTCATCAAAAGAAAACAATTCATTTAACATATTTAAATTAGTAACTTTACCAACAATTTGTACGACTTCACTAACAATAATGACTAAAGTAGCTACATATAATAATGATCCACATAAAAGATCTACAAAACGTAATATTATTATACTTACATACATCATTAACCATGAGATTGAAGAGTGAGTACTAATATTGCGGATTGGTGTATTTTGGTTAAAAGACAGGAAGCAGCAAAACCTTGGATAAACAAAATACTTAACTCGATTATTGTAGTTAAATGGTTTTGTAGACACGGAATCATATAAAAATATAAATACCATGAAAGAAAGATTAATGATTGATATAAAATTATCAATAACTAAATGGTAAATGGCTAGAAAAATTCCAACGAGTAACTAACAATCCCACTATAGAGGAAAAATTTATTATCATGCCCTTTTCGGACAAATCATATAAACCTACAATTTCATTAACTAATAAAATTATCAAATGAATTACAATTACAATTGACATGACCAAAAATGATATATGAGTTAACATATGCTCTAAGGTTGAAAATATCATCAAAATAAAATAAAATCGAAGAAATATCTAAATACTAGGAATCAAATATAAATTGAAAATTGAATTCATTATAGGACTTACTCTTTTCGAAGATCAAATGTCATGCCACCACTTGGACTCGAACCAAGACGTTGTAGCACTGCTTCTTAAGAATAGTGCGTCTACCAATTTCACCATAGTGGCTTACTCGAAGTCATAATAACATATTTTTACTCAATCGTTGTTATGGAAAGAGTCAATAAACATGTTATATTTTTTAGTAGACATTAAACTAATAAATAAAGTAAATAAGAATTCGATTAGATTCTGAAAATATTTATATAATTTTTTGTGTTTCCTAGAATCATATGTGTCATTTTAGAGAATTTAAAGAAGAATAAATATGATAATAACCAATTATAAAACATAATTAAAGTACAAGCACACAACTTTAAATTGTCACTTAAATATAAATATTTTTACTATAAAATGTAAATTAAAATAAGTCAATAAAACATATCAAATATGTAATCAATATAACATTATATTGTAAATATGGGTTAATAAATATAACATCACTTCTTAAGAATATAAATCGGAATTATGACAAAAAAATAAGTTTAGCAATGTTATTGTATATATAGGAATTGTGAGTTAGGGCATCCGCAGGTTTGAGTAACTCATTACCCATATTTGGGTCAGCTCAATAATAAGTTTCAAATCTTCGTTCCAACTACTTGTGGATCCAAAAACATGGACCCCAACCCGATCCGTTACGGTTATTACCAGCGGTTACTCGTAGATCTGAGTACCTATTGTCATCCCTATGGGCACAAGCTTATGAATTCAGAATTCAATTTTGACAATGTCATATTACAAGAAAGTCTCAAAACAATATTAATAAAAATAGTCATTAAAAATATTTTTCCAGGGATAATTTGGTTCTTGACATACATAAATTATTGAAAAATATAAAAAAAATACTCCTCGTGGGTCTGTCAAAATTCCTTCGGCATAACAATTTTGTATCTTGAAAAATTGATTAAATTGGATGAAGTCAGAAAATTTATATAATAACCATTATGTTATTATGTTTGTTGAAAGAAAAAATCTGGGCTAATTCAGTAATTTCATTTATGGATCATTTTAAAATTTTATTTTTTAAATACATTGATTTATGAAAAAATAATAATGATTAAATTGAGTTATGAAAAAATCTTCAGGATTAAGTTGAGTATAATAAATATCTATTTATAGTAAGAGATCACAAACAATACCCACATTGAACTAAACAATATATTATGAATTTTAATTTGACTTTAACTGTTTACGAAAAAAAGATTTTAAAGTGGAAACAACATGTTAAAATGTACATGGAATTTATCACTTTTTTTTGGAAATATACCAAAACATTGGAAATACTATTAACCAATTTAAAATTATTCCAATTCGTTATTAATATTTCACAACGGAAATAAATCTTATTGATTAATAAATTATATTAGTTATGCATAAACTATATTTATGTCAGTGTATTTGACCAAATATTTGTCATAAATGAAAACGGATAGAAAATATTTAATATAATTTTCAATGAGAATAGACAATGTATATCAGCACTTTAATATATTTATATTTATCAATCAGATTTACTTGAATGCTGTTAATATATCCCTATACAGTTCCAAAATAATTTGGCTATAAATTAGGAGATGCATCTAATGTGTAATCTCAACTTCATACACAGTGAAATTAAAAGAAGTATAGATATTGAAAAAATGACGATGGAGAAAACAGTGGCAACTTTGTTCCTTTCAATGATGATTTTGAGTTCATTGTATGAAACATTGAAAGCAAGCGAAATCAATGATATAACATGTGTTGATGCTGAAAGACTTTTATTGCCTTGTATTCCATATTTGCAAGGATTTGGATCTCCAAAACCTTCTAGTTCATGTTGCTCAGCAGCTAAAACAATTTTCAAAGGAGCCACAACTACTAAAAATCGAAGGGCTCTTTGTGAATGTTTCAAACAAGCTGCTCCAGTAATTGGTGTTAATCCTGACCGATCCAAACAACTCCCTAAATTGTGTAACATTCGTTTATCATTTCCTCTTGACCCTAAGATTAATTGCAACTCGTAAGTCTCGATTTCTTTCATACATTATCAGTAGATAAATATTACATTCTTCTAATTATTATATTTCTTAACATTATATTTATTTTGTGCAGTATTCCATTTTGATGCTTCCAACACAGATGCTTATATAAAAGCTGAAGTTGAAGAGTTGAATAGATTTGTAAAGAACAATTTGAATATATATTTATATATATATATATATAATAAAGAGTTGTCTATTTTTAATTTTTGAAAAGTTTTTACTCTTCTCATTTTATGAACCGAAGGGCATAGCCATAAGCCCATTATCATATATGTTCCGTCACTCACTCTAATATCCCCACTTGGGTTTCAAGCTGGAGTTATTAAGCTAAGCTTAATTCTTGAAATCTACTAACAACAAATATGTTGATTGAGTTTAAAGTTGAACCTAAAAGCATAAAAAATTGAACACACCGTTCCTACTACACATAAATTGAGATAACATAAATTTGGTCAATCCTATCAACAACAAGCGTGCTAATATTCTGAAGATTTTGCATACCTCATACGTAAAAATAATATTACACTATAATTTTCTCTATTTTGTTGGGTTCTAGTCTATAATTGGTTTTTATATTGTAATATTGTTTATTTTTTGCGTGGTTAACAAGATATTCAATTATAATTTTTATTTTAATAATTAATGTTATTTGTTTCTTTCTGTACAATACATAAATTTATATAAATAGAGTGGTTTTATTATGAATCATGAAATAATTTTAAATTCTATTACAATTTGTTAGGAAATTACGCAAAATTTCTCAGTCATATTCGTGGAATAAAGATTTAAATGTGGAATAATTAGCACACACAAAATTGATAAGGAGTTCGGCCAATTATGCATATGCTTTTGGACTGGTGCAGACCATTTATAGGAAAGGGAAATATATTGTGTTTACAAACACTCACTCTCACAAACTCATAACCCAATTACACCCAAGATGTTCTCTTAGTGAGATTTTCTTACTCTGAGATTTTTCCTCACTACAATTGCTCTCAAAGTTGAAATAAATTTCTATTTGCCTTACA
>NW_017728009.1:15082-15681 GCF_001865875.1 Lupinus angustifolius
TAAAACTTGACATATCAAAGGCATTTGACACTATAGATTGGAAATTTCTAATGGATACTCTCAAGGCTTTTGGCTTTAGCCAAAAATTTATCAATTGGATTCACATTCTCCTCCACTATGCTAGACTATCAATTAGTGTTAATGGTCATAATGTGGGCTATTTTGGTTGCAAGAGAGGGGTGAGGCAGGGGGATCCTCTATCCCCTCTACTGTTCTGTATGGCTGAGGAGGTCCTGAGTAGGGGTATCCTTAATTTAGTGGCTCTTGGAAAATTAAGCACAATCAGTGGTCCTTCATCTCTTCAAACATTGAGCCATGTGCTATATGTTGATGATGTGCTTATCTTCTGCAAAGGAGTTAAAAGAGAGCTTAGAGAGCTCAAACTCCTTCTCTCTACATATTCCCAAGCTTCTGGGCAGATCATAAATGCCTCAAAGAGTCAATTTTTTCTGCCAACTCTAATCCTTGGAAAATAATTTCCCTCTCTTCTTTCCTTGGTTTTAATGCTGAATCTCTTCCCTACACATACCTTGGTGTCCCTGTGTTCAAAGGAAAGCCTAAAATGGCTCATCTTCAACCAATTGCTGACAGAATTACTC
>NW_017728009.1:15781-15995 GCF_001865875.1 Lupinus angustifolius
TACTCATTCCACATATATGTCTGGCCTGCTCAACTTCTCAAAGCTTTGGACAAAAGGATCATAAATTTCAACTAGGGAGGGGATATTGATGTCAAAAAGCTTGTCACTGTTAATTGGCACCAAGTCTGCTCCTCAACACAGGTTGGTGGTCTTGGGGTCAAGTCCATATCTAAGATGAACAAAGCCTCTCTCATTAAGCTCTCTTGGACTATGC
>NW_017728010.1:0-9246 GCF_001865875.1 Lupinus angustifolius
ATTCTCATCCTCCTCCTATCCTCATCCTCATCCTCATCCTCATTGATGACAACCTGAAGGGGCTGCCTTAGAATTATAGGATCGTTTAGCTTGAAATTAGGCTTGGTGAATGTGTGAATTCGGTTTTGTCAAATTAGAGCAATTTTTGGGTTGATTTGCTTCGGTTTGGGGTTGTATAAGTAGGCTAGGGTTTGTGTATGGTTTGAGGTTTTATGGCCTCGGTTTGGTTAGGTAATTTTAGGGTTGGAGGGGTTTGAGTTAAGGGTTTTTTGGCTTGTAATTGTAGATGATGATTTGTGGCTGTTTAGGGTAAAGTGATGTGTATGGTTTCGGATCAATGGGAGATGAGGTGATTTAGGGATGGTTGGGTTCGGTTGGGGGTTATATGTTAGGGTTGTCTTTTGATTTGGGCGTGGGAAAGTGTAGGGAAGATTGTGATGGCTTGATAAGGAAGAAGGTGGAAGAGGAATGAGATGGAAGACGCCACAAGCATGGAAGCTTGATAAGTCAAGTGTTGCTTGCCACAAGCTTAAGAAGCTTGATAAAAGCTCATCAATGGCCACGGCCAAAGGATAGAGTTTAGGAGAAGTCCTCTCAACTAAAACAATTCAAATTTATTCAAAATAAAACTTAACCTTTATTAATGATTTGATCAAAATATAAATAGGCAAAGTTGCCTTGGCTGAATAGATAAAATAGAAGATAGAAATCAAATTATCTTCTAATAAACATAAAAATAAAATCCTAAGTAATATCAATTGGTTGAGCTGAATTGCTTGTTTGACTTAGTCTTGAGTGTAATTCGGTTTTGGTAGATGGTTGGCCGAATTTGATGAGGAGAAGGAAGAGACTTGATCAATTTGACTTCATCTTGAGGAACTAATCATATTTAATTTGAATCCAATCTGATTTGTTGTTGGTTGGAGATGAGATTAGGATTCCCTATTTTATAGCCTTGTGCACCTTAAAAGATTGAGCTTCCTATCTTCTTTCCTTGTTTCTAGCCGTGTGCATCTTTGGGAGATTGATTAATCTCTCTTTAATCTTCATATAATCTTCTCTTTATCTCCAAGTTTGAAAACGTGTGCCATATACCCTTGAATTCAAATTCAAATCTATCTTCTTTCAAATCCAAATTCAAATTCAAATTCAAATTCAAATTGCTAAAACAAACCTATCTTCTTTTAAATTCGTTTTCCCTCCATGCCTTATCTCCTTGTTTGCCTTAGAGATAAAGTGTTAGCTGAATTGCCTTATCTCCTTGTTTGTCCTTATAGATAGAGTTCCTTACGTGCCTCCTTCCTTGAAATGATCATGCATTGACTTCCATTTGCCCTAGCCACGTGAAAGGCTTACCCTTGAACCTAAGTAAACTACTTGGTCATGAATATGGACCAATGTTACAAATAATTCCCAACCCATATTACATGAATTAAATACTAAAAATACTTGAAGGAAATTAAACCTAAGACTACATGAGAATGCAATCTCATTTATTTGAATAATGCAAATAAAATAAACCAAACTATGCTATAAATTCTTTGCAAGAACATGGCCTCCAAAAATCATAGGTTGCCCCCCTTGGTTTACATCATACCCTCTTTCTTGAAAAGAATTTGTCCTCAAATTTGAGGTATCACCACCTCCTGGATCAAAGACCATCTTCTTGAATTGTAACAACCAATTCTCCACATATTCATCATTGATTATACCCTTGATGAATAGTCCAGCAATAACACATGCACCAAATAGTAATTTTGTGAGGAAACGTTCATCCTTAAAAAACTTCGTAAGAATTGAGTCATCAAGGCTTGTGCTAATCACATCCATATGAATAACTTGCCCAATGTAAAAGTCAGCCTCCAAAATGTATGGATGAATAGGTGCTTCTTCTTTAATAAGGTTCACTCCAAATTCCTGCAAAATGTTGTGAATAAAACTAGGCAAAGACTTGTTAGTAGTAAAAAGAATTTCTTTAACCTGGAGTGGAGGTAGGGGCTGTTTTGGAACCAAAATATTCTCACTTCCCTCTTTTTGAACTTTCTTTTCACACACAATTGCCTTTTTCTCCTCCTGAGACTTGTTAGTAGTAACTAAAATTTCTTTACCCTGTAGTGGAGGTAGGGGTTGTTTTGGAACCAAAATATTCTCACTTCCCTCTTTTTCAATTTCCTTTTTACACACAATTGCCTTTTTCTCCTCCTCAATTTTTTTCTTCAGAGTCTTCTGATCCTCAATCACTTGTGTAGGAGATAAGGGACGTAACACCAACTTTCGATTTTGGTGAAAAAAAGTGTATTTGTTTGAAAATCCATCATGGATGGTCCTCTTATCCATGTGCCATGGACGACCCAAACGTATATGGCTGGTCTCCATGTGAACCACATCACAAAGAACTACATCTTCATATTTCCCTATTGAAAAGGGAACCTCCACTTGCTGGTTCACAATAATCCCCCCAATCTCACTTAACCATTGTAGTTGGTAAGGAGTGGGATGTGGTTTAGTCTCAAGGTTTAGTTTTGAAACTAACCTTGAACTAGCCATGTTGGTACAACCACCATCAATACTTAATAGGCAGATGTTTCCTTGGACCAAACACCTAGAAAGGAAGATGTTTGTCCTTTGGTTGGCCTCATTGGCCATGACTTGGGTTTCAAGCCAAAACTAGCTCTGATGACCACTTGATGACAACCTCAAGGGGCTGCCTTAGAATTATAGGATCGTTTAGCTTGAAATTAGGCTTTGTGAATGTGTGAATTCGGTTTTGTCAAATTAGGGCAATTTTAGGGTTGATTTGCTTCGGTTTGGGGTTGTATAAGTAGGCTAGGGATTGTGTATGGTTTGAGATTTTATGGCCTCGGTTTGGTTAGGTAATTAGGGTTGGAGGGGTTTGAGTTAAGGGTTTTTGGCTTGTAATTGTAGATGATGATTTGTGGCTGTTTAGGGTAAAGTGATGTGTATGGTTTCGGATCAATGGGAGATGAGGTGATTTAGGGATGGTTGGGTTCGGTTGGGGGTTATATGTTAGGGTTGTCTTTTGATTTGGGCGTGGGAAAGTGTAGGGAAGATTGTGATGGCTTGATAAGGAAGAAGGTGGAAGAGGAATGAGATGGAAGACGCCACAAGCATGGAAGCTTGATAAGTCAAGTGTTGCTTGCCACAAGCTTAAGAAGCTTGATAAAAGCTCATCAATGGCCACGGCCAAAGGATAGAGTTTAGGAGAAGTGCTCTCAACTAAAACAATTCAAATTTACTCAAAATAAAACTTAACCTTTATTAATGATTTGATCAAAATATAAATAGGCAAAGTTGCCTTGGCTGAATAGATAAAATAGAAGATAGAAATCAAATTATCTTCTAATAAACATAAAAATAAAATCCTAAGTAATATCAATTGGTTGAGCTGAATTGCTTGTTTGACTTAGTCTTGAGTGTAATTCGGTTTTGGTGGATGGTTGGCCGAATTTGTTGAGGAGAAGGAAGAGACTTGATCAATTTGACTTCATCTTGAGGAACTAATCATATTTAATTTGAATCCAATCTGATTTGTTGTTGGTTGGAGATGAGATTAGGATTCCCTATTTTATAGCCTTGTGCACCTTAAAAGATTGAGCTTCCTATCTTCTTTCCTTGTTTCTAGCCGTGTGCATACTTGGGAGATTCATATAATCTTCTCTTTATCTCCAAGTTTGAAAACGTGTGCCATATACCCTTGAATTCAAATTCAAATCTATCTTCTTTCAAATCCAAATTCAAATTCAAATTCAAATTCAAATTGCTAAAACAAACCTATCTTCTTTTAAATTCGTTTTCCCTCCATGCCTTATCTCCTTGTTTGCCTTAGAGATAAAGTGTTAGCTGAATTGCCTTATCTCCTTGTTTGTCCTTATAGATAGAGTTCCTTACGTGCCTCCTTCCTTGAAATGATCATGCATTGACTTCCATTTGCCCTAGCCACGTGAAAGGCTTACCCTTGAACCTAAGTAAACTACTTGGTCATGAATATGGACCAATGTTACAAATAATTCCCAACCCATATTACATGAATTAAATACTAACAATGAAAATAAACCTAAGACTATATGAGAATGCAATCTCATTTATTTGAATCAATGAAAATAAAATAAACCTAAGTAGAAAGTGACCTAAGGACATAAATGTCCTCCTCACATACCCTCTCCTGGGTCAATTGTGTCCTTTGAGACTTTAAGGATCCCTGCCTTGGCTTTGGCCCTAGTTGTAGGACCATCATAACTTCTCTTGCCCTTGGAATCAAAGGCTGCCCTAGGAGGGTTTACATCATCCCCTCCCTCTTCAAATGAATTCGTCCTCGAATTGCCTTCATTCTTATCCTTTTTCCTATCCTTGCCATGATCTTTCAAAGAATGGCTAAGTGTAGAAAAAATTTCAGCCTTGGGAGTAGGAACAATGTCAAGTGTAGGCTTGGCCATGGACTTGGCTTTTGCCTCACTTTCCTTCCTTTCTTCTTCAATCTTAGCCCTTAGCCTCTTTTGGTCCTCATGGACTTGTTTAGGGCTCTGAGGGGCTAACACCACCATGTGACCATGGTGCATAAATGAGATCTTGTTGGTGAAACCATTATGGCTAGTGTTCTTTTCATATTGCCATGGTCTCCCCAACAACATGTGGCTAGCTTCCATAGGAGCCACATCACATAAGACCTCATCATGGTACTGCCCTATGGAGAAGGGTACCATGACTTGTCTATCCACAACCAACTCACCCACATCACTTAACCATTGGAGTTTGTAAGGGGAGGGATGTGGTTTAGTTTCAAGGTCTAGCTTTGACACTAGCCTTTGGCTAACCACATTAGTGCAGCTACCTCCATCAATGATCAACATGCATACCTTGCCTTGGACCAAACATCTTGAGTGAAATAGGTTGTATTTTTGGCTTTCTTCATGCCTCTTAACTTGGCTGCCCAAGAGCCTCTTCATCATCAAAATATCACAATTAAACATGGATGTATCATCATCACACTCCTCTCCACTAGATGGTTCGGATTGGGACTCAACGACACCATTAGTGATCACCATTGTCCTTTTTGTAGGACATTGAGAGGCAATGTGACCATGGCCAAGACACTTGAAACACTTCACGTTTCTAGTCTTCCCATTGGTCTCCATGGCTGGTTGGGTGGTTTTGTGGCTGCCCACGGCCTCCTTGGCCTTAGGGCTCTCCCTTTTTTGCTCATCTCTCCAAGAGTGGGATTTTGACGTACTAGAGGAGTACTTAGACTTCTTCCTCTTAATTTGGTGCTCCACTTTGATGGCTTTCTGAACCAAGTCATCTAACTCCACATATGGCTGCAATTCCACCACATCTTGGATTTCTGGATTCAACCCATGAAGAAACCTAGCCATTGTTGCTTCACGGTCCTCATTGAGGTTGGACCTAAGCAAGGCTAATTCCATGGCTTTGAAATATTCATCTACTGTTTGGGACCCTTGAGTGAGCCTTTGTAGCTTGTTATGCACATCTCTATTGTAAGAATGAGGTACAAACCTTCTTCTCATTGCTCTCTTCATTTCAGCCCATGTTTCAATGGCTACATCTCCACATCTCACTCTATCTTTTTGGTGCTGATCCCACCAAACCATTGCATACTCTTGAAATTCAAGGGCTGCCACCTTGACTTTCTTTGCCTCTGAATAGTTGTGACAATTGAAGACTTGTTCCATCTTCAATTCCCATGCTAAATATGCCTCTGGATCACTCATCCCCAAGAAAGTAGGGACTTTGATCTTAACACCATCCAAATCTCCTCTATGCTCACGGTTTGGGCTTGTATTTGCACCCTCTCTTTGCCTTCCATGTCCACGAATTGGGCTAGCATGACCACGGCCAGGGCTGCCATGGTGCTCTCCATGTCTCCTTCCATGGCCACGGTTTGTTCCATCATGGCCACGGCTGCCATGTCTCCTTTCACTATTATAGGCACTTGAATAATTGTACCTATCCTCATGTCTCGGCCTCTCCTCTCTCCTAGGCCTCCTTCTTCTTCTTTCATGGTTATGATTACCATGATTTTGTTCATCCAGCCTTCTATCATAATGGATCCTCAACTCCTCCAATTGTTGTTGAAGAGTTTGGAATTGGGCATCCATCATGTTTTGAAGTCTCACGGTTAGTGAGGCTGATCTTGGTGAAACCGTAGGACTCCTTTCTGGACTTGACATTGCTCAAGCTAAAGTAGCTCTGATGACCACTTGATGACAACCTCAAGGGGCTGCCTTAGAATTATAGGATCGTTTAGCTTGAAATTAGGCTTTGTGAATGTGTGAATTCGGTTTTGTCAAATTAGGGCAATTTTTGGGTTGATTTGCTTCGGTTTGGGGTTGTATAAGTAGGCTAGGGTTTGTGTATGGTTTGAGGTTTTATGGCCTCGGTTTGGTTAGGTAATTTTAGGGTTGGAGGGGTTTGAGTTAAGGGTTTTTGGCTTGTAATTGTAGATGATGATTTGTGGCTGTTTAGGGTAAAGTGATGTGTATGGTTTCGGATCAATGGGAGATGAGGTGATTTAGGGATGGTTGGGTTCGGTTGGGGGTTATATGTAAGGGTTGTCTTTTGATTTGGGCGTGGGAAAGTGTAGGGAAGATTGTGATGGCTTGATAAGGAAGAAGGTGGAAGAGGAATGAGATGGAAGACGCCACAAGCATGGAAGCTTGATAAGTCAAGTGTTGCTTGCCACAAGCTTAAGAAGCTTGATAAAAGCTCATCAATGGCCACGGCCAAAGGATAGAGTTTAGGAGAAGTGCTCTCAACTAAAACAATTCAAATTTACTCAAAATTCAACTTAACTTTTATTAATGATTTGATCAAAATATAAATAGGCAAAGTTGCCTTGGCTGAATAGATAAAATAGAAGATAGAAATCAAATTATCTTCTAATAAACATAAAAATAAAATCCTAAGTAATATCAATTGGTTGAGCTGAATTGCTTGTTTGACTTAGTCTTGAGTGTAATTCGGTTTTGGTGGATGGTTGGCCGAATTTGTTGAGGAGAAGGAAGAGACTTGATCAATTTGACTTCATCTTGAGGAACTAATCATATTTAATTTGAATCCAATCTGATTTGTTGTTGGTTGGAGATGAGATTAGGATTCCCTATTTTATAGCCTTGTGCACCTTAAAAGATTGAGCTTCCTATCTTCTTTCCTTGTTTCTAGCCGTGTGCATACTTGGGAGATTCATATAATCTTCTCTTTATCTCCAAGTTTGAAAACGTGTGCCATATACCCTTGAATTCAAATTCAAATCTATCTTCTTTCAAATCCAAATTCAAATTCAAATTCAAATTCAAATTGCTAAAACAAACCTATCTTCTTTTAAATTCGTTTTCCCTCCATGCCTTATCTCCTTGTTTGCCTTAGAGATAAAGTGTTAGCTGAATTGCCTTATCTCCTTGTTTGTCCTTATAGATAGAGTTCCTTACGTGCCTCCTTCCTTGAAATGATCATGCATTGACTTCCATTTGCCCTAGCCACGTGAAAGGCTTACCCTTGAACCTAAGTAAACTACTTGGTCATGAATATGGACCAATGTTACAAATAATTCCCAACCCATATTACATGAATTAAATACTAACAATGAAAATAAACCTAAGACTATATGAGAATGCAATCTCATTTATTTGAATCAATGAAAATAAAATAAACCTAAGTAGAAAGTGACCTAAGGACATAAATGTCCTCCTCACATACCCTCTCCTGGGTCAATTGTGTCCTTTGAGACTTTAAGGATCCCTGCCTTGGCTTTGGCCCTAGTTGTAGGACCATCATAACTTCTCTTGCCCTTGGAATCAAAGGCTGCCCTAGGAGGGTTTACATCATCCCCTCCCTCTTCAAATGAATTCGTCCTCGAATTGCCTTCATTCTTATCCTTTTTCCTATCCTTGCCATGATCTTTCAAAGAATGGCTAAGTGTAGAAAAAATTTCAGCCTTGGGAGTAGGAACAATGTCAAGTGTAGGCTTGGCCATGGACTTGGCTTTTGCCTCACTTTCCTTCCTTTCTTCTTCAATCTTAGCCCTTAGCCTCTTTTGGTCCTCATGGACTTGTTTAGGGCTCTGAGGGGCTAACACCACCATGTGACCATGGTGCATAAATGAGATCTTGTTGGTGAAACCATTATGGCTAGTGTTCTTTTCATATTGCCATGGTCTCCCCAACAACATGTGGCTAGCTTCCATAGGAGCCACATCACATAAGACCTCATCATGGTACTGCCCTATGGAGAAGGGTACCATGACTTGTCTATCCACAACCAACTCACCCACATCACTTAACCATTGGAGTTTGTAAGGGGAGGGATGTGGTTTAGTTTCAAGGTCTAGCTTTGACACTAGCCTTTGGCTAACCACATTAGTGCAGCTACCTCCATCAATGATCAACATGCATACCTTGCCTTGGACCAAACATCTTGAGTGAAATAGGTTGTATTTTTGGCTTTCTTCATGCCTCTTAACTTGGCTGCCCAAGAGCCTCTTCATCATCAAAATATCACAATTAAACATGGATGTATCATCATCACACTCCTCTCCACTAGATGGTTCGGATTGGGACTCAACGACACCATTAGTGATCACCATTGTCCTTTTTGTAGGACATTGAGAGGCAATGTGACCATGGCCAAGACACTTGAAACACTTCACGTTTCTAGTCTTCCCATTGGTCTCCATGGCTGGTTGGGTGGTTTTGTGGCTGCCCACGGCCTCCTTGGCCTTAGGGCTCTCCCTTTTTTGCTCATCTCTCCAAGAGTGGGATTTTGACGTACTAGAGGAGTACTTAGACTTCTTCCTCTTAATTTGGTGCTCCACTTTGATGGCTTTCTGAACCAAGTCATCTAACTCCACATATGGCTGCAATTCCACCACATCTTGGATTTCTGGATTCAACCCATGAAGAAACCTAGCCATTGTTGCTTCACGGTCCTCATTGAGGTTGGACCTAAGCAAGGCTAATTCCATGGCTTTGAAATATTCATCTACTGTTTGGGACCCTTGAGTGAGCCTTTGTAGCTTGTTATGCACATCTCTATTGTAAGAATGAGGTACAAACCTTCTTCTCATTGCTCTCTTCATTTCAGCCCATGTTTCAATGGCTACATCTCCACATCTCACTCTATCTTTTTGGTGCTGATCCCACCAAACCATTGCATACTCTTGAAGGCAACCTCTTCCACATTCTGATCCTCATCCTATCCTCACTCTCATTCTCG
>NW_017728010.1:9346-9718 GCF_001865875.1 Lupinus angustifolius
TTCAGCCCATGTATCAATGGCTACATCTCCACATCCTCATTCCCGTCCTCATCCTATTCACATCCTCGTCCTCATCCTCCTGGTCATCCTCATCCTATCCTCATCCTCATCCTCTACTCATTCTCATCCTCATTCTACTCCTCATCCTCATTCTCATGCTCATCCTATCCTCATTCTAATCATCATCCTCGTGCTCATCCACATCCTATTCTCATCCTCCTTCTCGTCCTAGTCCTATCTTCATCCTCATCCTCATCCTCATCCTCATTTTCGTCCTCATCCTCTTCCTCATCCTCATCCACATTCTCATCCTATTCCACATTCTCATTCTCATCCTCATCCTATCCTCATCCTCATCCTATCCTCATCCTC
>NW_017728010.1:9818-10773 GCF_001865875.1 Lupinus angustifolius
TCCTCATCATCATTCTTATCCTCATCCTATCTTCATCCTCTTCCTGTACTCATCCTCCTCCAATCCTCATCCTCGTTCTCATCCTCATCCTTATCCTCATCCTCATACTCATCCTCATCCTCATCCTCATCCTCATCCTCAACCTCATCCTCCTCCTCTTCCTATCCTCATCCTCCTCCTCTTCTCATTCTCATTCTCATCCTATCCTCTTCCTCATCCTCATCCTCCTCCTCATCCTCATCCTCATCCTCTTCCTTATATTATCCTCATCCTCATCCTCATCCTCTTCCTTATATTATCCTCATCCTCATCCTCATCCTCTTCCTTATATTATCCTCATCCTCATCCTCATCCTCTTCCTTATATTATCCTCATCCTCATCCTCATCCTCTTCCTTATATTATCCTCATCCTCATCCTCATCCTCTTCCTTATATTATCCTCATCCTCATCCTCATCCTCTTCCTTATATTATCCTCATCCTCATCCTCATCCTCTTCCTTATATTATCCTCATCCTCATCCTCATCCTCTTCCTTATATTATCCTCATCCTCATCCTCATCCTCTTCCTTATATTATCCTCATCCTCATCCTCATCCTCTTCCTTATATTATCCTCATCCTCATCCTCATCCTCTTCCTTATATTATCCTCATCCTCATCCTCATCCTCTTCCTTATATTATCCTCATCCTCATCCTCATCCTCTTCCTTATATTATCCTCATCCTCATCCTCATCCTCTTCCTTATATTATCCTCATCCTCATCCTCATCCTATCCTCATCCTCGTCCTCGTCCTCATCCTCCTCTTCATCCTATCCTCATTCTCATTCTCGTCTTCATCCTATCCTCTTCTTCATCCTCATCCTATCCTTATTCTCATTCTCGTCCCCATCCATTCCTCTTCCTCATCCTCATCGTCCTCCTCATCCTCCTCTTCATCCTATCCTCATTCT
>NW_017728010.1:10873-11139 GCF_001865875.1 Lupinus angustifolius
TATCCTCATCCTATCCTCGTCCTCATCCTCTTCCTATCCTCATCCTCATCCCTATCCTCATCCTCATCCTCATCCTCATCCTTATCCTCATCCTCATCCTCATCCTCATACTCATCCTCATCCTCATCCTCCTCCTCATCCTCTACCGCATTCTACTCCTCATCCTATCCTCGTCCTCATCCTCAACGTATCCCAATTCTCATTCTCGTCCTCATTCTATTTTCATCCTTATCCTCATCCTCTTCCTCATCCTCATCCTCATCCTC
>NW_017728010.1:11239-12792 GCF_001865875.1 Lupinus angustifolius
TCATCCTCTTCCTCATCCTCATCCTCCTCCTCATCCTCTTCTTCATCATCTTCCTCTTCCTCATCTTCATCCTCATCCTATCCTCGTCCTCATCCTCATCCTTTCCTCATTGTACTCATCAATCTATCCTCATTCTTATCCTCATCCTATCCTCATTCTCATTCTCGTCCTCTTCCTATCCAATTCCTCATCCACATCCTCTTCCTCATCCTCATCATCTTCCTCATCCTCAGCCTCATCCTCATCCTCATCCTCATCCTCATCCTCATCCTCATCCTCATCCTCATCCTATCCTCATCCTCATCCTAATCCTCATCCACATCCTCATCCTTGTTGTCGTCCTCCTCCTCCTATCCTCCTCCTCGACCTCATCCTCTTGGTCATCGTCATTCTCATCCTCATCCTATCCTCATCCTCATCCTCATCGTATCCTCATCCTCATCGTATCCTCATCCTCATCGTATCCTCATCCTCATCGTATCCTCATCCTCATCGTATCCTCATCCTCATCGTATCCTCATCCTCATCGTATCCTCATCCTCATCGTATCCTCATCCTCATCGTATCCTCATCCTCATCGTATCCTCATCCTCATCGTATCCTCATCCTCATCGTATCCTCATCCTCATCGTATCCTCATCCTCATCGTATCCTCATCCTCATCGTATCCTCATCCTCATTCTACTCCTCATCCTATCATCGTCCTCATCCTCATGCTATCCTCATTCTCATTCTCGTCCTCATCGAAACTTTCCTCCTCCTTATCCTCATCCTCTTCGTTATCTTATCCTCATCCTCTTCCTCATCCTATCCTGTTCCTCATCCTCATCCTCATCCTCATCCTCGGACTCATCCACGTCCTATCTTCATCCTCATCCTCATCCTATCCTCCTCCACATCCTCTTCCTCTTCCTATCCTTATCCTCATCCTCATTCTCTTCCTTATCCTATCCTCATCATCATCCTCATCCTCATCCCTTCATCATCCTCGTCTTCATCCTATCCTCATCCTCTTCCTCAACCTCATTCACGTCCTCATCCTTATCCTCATCCTATCCTCATCCTCATCCTCGTCATCATCCATATCCTATCTTCATCCTCATTCTCGTCCTCATCTTCATCGTCGTGCTCATCGTACCCTCATCCTTGTCGTCATCCACATCCTATCCTGATCCTCATTCTCGTCCTAGCCCTATCTTCATCCTCATCCTATCCTCATCCTATCCTCATTCTCATCCTCCTTCTATCCTCATCCTCATCCTCATCCTAACCTCATCCTCATCCTCACTCACGTCCTCCTCCTATCCTCATGCTCGTCCTCATCCTCTTGGTCATCCTCATCCTATCTCACGTCCTCCTCCTATCCTCATGCTCGTCCTCATCCTATCCTCATCCGCATCCTCATCCTCGTACACATCCTATCCTCATCCTATCCTCACCCTCATCCTCATCCTATCATCATCCTCATCCGCATCCTACACTCATCCTCATCCTATCTTCATCCTCATCCTCGTCCTCATCCTATCCTCATCCTCATTCTCGTCCTCATCCTC
>NW_017728010.1:12892-15758 GCF_001865875.1 Lupinus angustifolius
CCTCTTCCTCATCCCCATCCTATCCTCATTCTCGTCCTCATCCTATCCCCATTCTCTTTCTCGTCCTCATCTTATCCACTTCCTCAAACTCATTCTCATCCTATTCCTCATCCTCATCCTCATCCTATCCTCATCCTCATCCTACCCTCATCCTCATTCTCGTCCTCATCCTATCTTCATCCTCGTCCTCATCATATCCTCGTACTCATCCTATCCTCGTACTCATCCTTAGGGCTCTCCCTTGTTTGCTCATCTCTCCAAGAGTGGGATTTTGACGTACTAGAGGAGTACTTAGACTTCTTCCTCTTAATTTGTTGCTCCACTTTTATGGCTTTCTGAACTAAGTCATCTAACTCCACATATGGCTGCAATTCCACCACATCTTGGATTTCTGGATTCAACCCATGAAGAAACCTAGCCATTGTTGCTTCACGGTCCTCATTGAGGTTGGACCTAAGCAAGGCTAATTCCATGGCTTTGAAATATTCATCTACTGTTTGGGACCCTTGAGTGAGCCTTTGTAGCTTGTTATGCACATCTCTATTGTAAGAATGAGGTACAAACCTCCTTCTCATTGCTCTCTTCATTTCAGCCCATGTATCAATGGCTACATCTCCACATCTCACTCTATCTTTTTGGTGCTGATCCCACCAAACCATTGCATACTCTTGAAATTCAAGGGCTGCCACCTTGACTTTCTTTGCCTCTGAATAGTTGTGACAATTGAAGACTTGTTCCATCTTCAATTCCCATGCTAAATATGCCTCTGGATCACTCATCCCCAAGAAAGTAGGGACTTTGATCTTAACACCATCCAAATCTCCTCTATGCTCACGGTTTGGGCTTGTATTTGCACCCTCTCTTTGCCTTCCATGTCCACGAATTGGGCTAGCATGACCACGGCCAGGGCTGCCATGGTGCTCTCCATGTCTCCTTCCATGGCCACGGTTTGTTCCATCATGGCCACGGCTGCCATGTCTCCTTTCACTATTATAGGCACTTGAATAATTGTACCTATCCTCATGTCTCGGCCTCTCCTCTCTCCTAGGCCTCCTTCTTCTTCTTTCATGGTTATGATTACCATGATTTTGTTCATCCAGCCTTCTATCATAATGGATCCTCAACTCCTCCAATTGTTGTTGAAGAGTTTGGAATTGGGCATCCATCATGTTTTGAAGTCTCACGGTTAGTGAGGCTGATCTTGGTGAAACCGTAGGACTCCTTTCTGGACTTGACATTGCTCAAGCTAAAGTAGCTCTGATGACCACTTGATGACAACCTCAAGGGGCTGCCTTAGAATTATAGGATCGTTTAGCTTGAAATTAGGCTTTGTGAATGTGTGAATTCGGTTTTGTCAAATTAGGGCAATTTTTGGGTTGATTTGCTTCGGTTTGGGGTTGTATAAGTAGGCTAGGGTTTGTGTATGGTTTGAGGTTTTATGGCCTCGGTTTGGTTAGGTAATTTTAGGGTTGGAGGGGTTTGAGTTAAGGGTTTTTGGCTTGTAATTGTAGATGATGATTTGTGGCTGTTTAGGGTAAAGTGATGTGTATGGTTTCGGATCAATGGGAGATGAGGTGATTTAGGGATGGTTGGGTTCGGTTGGGGGTTATATGTAAGGGTTGTCTTTTGATTTGGGCGTGGGAAAGTGTAGGGAAGATTGTGATGGCTTGATAAGGAAGAAGGTGGAAGAGGAATGAGATGGAAGACGCCACAAGCATGGAAGCTTGATAAGTCAAGTGTTGCTTGCCACAAGCTTAAGAAGCTTGATAAAAGCTCATCAATGGCCACGGCCAAAGGATAGAGTTTAGGAGAAGTGCTCTCAACTAAAACAATTCAAATTTACTCAAAATTCAACTTAACTTTTATTAATGATTTGATCAAAATATAAATAGGCAAAGTTGCCTTGGCTGAATAGATAAAATAGAAGATAGAAATCAAATTATCTTCTAATAAACATAAAAATAAAATCCTAAGTAATATCAATTGGTTGAGCTGAATTGCTTGTTTGACTTAGTCTTGAGTGTAATTCGGTTTTGGTGGATGGTTGGCCGAATTTGTTGAGGAGAAGGAAGAGACTTGATCAATTTGACTTCATCTTGAGGAACTAATCATATTTAATTTGAATCCAATCTGATTTGTTGTTGGTTGGAGATGAGATTAGGATTCCCTATTTTATAGCCTTGTGCACCTTAAAAGATTGAGCTTCCTATCTTCTTTCCTTGTTTCTAGCCGTGTGCATACTTGGGAGATTCATATAATCTTCTCTTTATCTCCAAGTTTGAAAACGTGTGCCATATACCCTTGAATTCAAATTCAAATCTATCTTCTTTCAAATCCAAATTCAAATTCAAATTCAAATTCAAATTGCTAAAACAAACCTATCTTCTTTTAAATTCGTTTTCCCTCCATGCCTTATCTCCTTGTTTGCCTTAGAGATAAAGTGTTAGCTGAATTGCCTTATCTCCTTGTTTGTCCTTATAGATAGAGTTCCTTACGTGCCTCCTTCCTTGAAATGATCATGCATTGACTTCCATTTGCCCTAGCCACGTGAAAGGCTTACCCTTGAACCTAAGTAAACTACTTGGTCATGAATATGGACCAATGTTACAAATAATTCCCAACCCATATTACATGAATTAAATACTAACAATGAAAATAAACCTAAGACTATATGAGAATGCAATCTCATTTATTTGAATCAATGAAAATAAAATAAACCTAAGTAGAAAGTGACCTAAGGACATAAATGTCCTCCTCACATACCCTCTCCTGGGTCAATTGTGTCCTTTGAGACTTTAAGGATCCCTGCCTTGGCATGAGAATGAGAATGGATGAGGGTGAGGAGAGGATGAGGACGAGGATAGGA
>NW_017728011.1:0-15423 GCF_001865875.1 Lupinus angustifolius
TTATTGTACATCATGGCACAAAATCAATTCTTTTAAAGTAACTTTTCTATTCTAAGCTGTTGAGAGACATATATTCATACACCTTTATATACATTTTAGCCCAGATTTGATGGCTCATGGTAGGAATGCCGAAGAACCGACCCACCTAGTCAACAGCCAGAGTTCTTGGGATTGGGAGTTTAAGAGTTAAGACCAAGGTACCATGGACGAACACTCTAGCCACATCTCACAGTTTTTGCAGAAAGGTTATAATACCATATTGTAGAAGGGTGACAATGATACTCAAGTTGAAAATACCTAATTTTATTGAGATCTGAAAACTTTCTACATTGGAAAATTGATATAAATATGTTCAGTTCCATAGAAAATAAGGAAGGGGAGACATTAATGTAAAATCATTCTATAAAGGTAAGCTAAGGTCTATTGTTAGATTATTACATCAATCATTTATCGTCCTTTATTTTACTTTAATGACAATTTATGTTCTTGAGTCAAGTCATCAATCTCGTGTTATTTGGTTTTGAGGTTCATAAAAAGCTTCTCTAGTTGAGATTGTGAGTGTGTAAAGTGTATTCATTTGATCATTCAGTGAATTAAGATCTTGATACACTTTTAACCCAGAAAGAGTGGATCTTTAAGCTCAAGAGTTTTATTCTTCACAAGTAGTTCTTGAAATCTAATATCTATCCATGGTGCAATTATTAATTCAAAACTTTCGTTCTTAATGTTATATCTCCATACTAACGGATTTTGGTACAACGGAATGGATAGCAAAGCTTACTAGATCCCACATGAAGACATTTTGTACCATGTACTTTGTTGTTAAATTGGAAAAAAATATATATAAACACACATGTTACCTTTTGGCAAGGGAAGGAAATCAAGGAAAATTGGAAATCGACAAGTCTCTATGCTATAAATCTCATACTACATACTCTTCTTTTGTTTTGACAGTACATAAAGATATACTAATTCTCACCAACATTTTCCAGAGACCACAGAATGGTGAGTTCCACCATCTCGGGTTATCATCCAAGATCCAACCTTATTTTCCAGAGATATCTATGATTATTTTTAGGAACTTTCATCGTGTGAAGAATAAAGGAAATAAGATGTGTGGATACGTTGACACATGTGACTTCTATTAACAGTTAATCCTAAGGATCATGAAATCTTTAGTTGAAAGACAATAACTGGTGAAATAAAACTCTCAAATAACCCTAGAAAATGTCCACTCTCCAATGCATATAGAATAAATAAATAGAGGCTAACGTACAAGGTACTTGAAAATTTATCTGCTCCAATGAACTCATTAATTAGTCGAATAAACTTGAACGTTTAGGCTCACTTAATGTCTAATTCAAATGATAATCCATGCAATGTCAATAGTTTCAATGCAATTCATTCAAAAAATTACACTAATAAACCTGAATGTAATACACTAATTCACTATATCCCCTAGTTCACTATATACACTAATTCACTATTTAGCAGACTTGACGGAATAGCAATGAGAGTTGTCATAATACCAAATCCATTTGTCAACACCATCTTCTTTTAATTGAACTCTCCTCAGAATCCTTATCAAATCATATATTAAAGATCTTTCTCACTCAAACAACTCTCTTTTCCATGATAATTGCTAGTTCCACACCCCTCCCCCCACACATCTAACTAACCACTTGAGCCATCTTATCAGAACACATATTAAAAAGTCTTGGAAATAACTCCTTCAAAACAATTACCTCCACCGAGTGATCCTCCCAAAAATTAGTATGAAGTCCATCAAATCTACCTCTATTATGAAACCACCATCCAGACTCCTCTATCACTACTTGAACCCCTCACAACACTCTTCAAATCCCTTCACCATAGAGATTCTGAAGGCCTCCATCATAATCCACTATCCCATGAAAAGCAATTAGATCCCATGTTTGGAATGTAATATGTTAGACCAAAGAGCTTCTCTCTTCGTGAGCAACCTCCACCATCACTTACCCAAAAGGGCAAGATTAAAGGACTCAAAGTGTTTCATGCACAAACCATCCTTCTCTCGATCCTTACAAACTGAGTCCCACCTGTCCAAGCAATTTTCCTATGACCCCCACACCTCTCTAAAGAAAATCTCTCTGAATTTTAATCACCTCCTTAATCACACACTGAGCAGCTTTGTAGAAAGAAAGCAGGTAAATTGACAGTGCATTAAGCATTGCATTAATCAACACTAGTCGACCGCTAAAAGAAAGGAAACGATTATCCCAGGTAGCCAACCTCTTCGACATATTGAATACCATGTCTTTCCAAACCTCATTTCTCCTATAATTAGCCCCTACTGGAATGCCTAAGAACTTCATAGGCCAAGAACCCCTCTTACAATTTAGGTACTCTGTCATTCTGTCCACAAAACATGGAGGAATGTTGACACCAGACAAACTACATTTGCTGAAGTTAACCGTCACACCCGGACAAGCTTCAAAACGACGAAGAATGTACCTCATTGCAATCACATTCAGAGTTAAAGATCTCCCAATTATAACCGCATCATCTACCTATTAAATCAAATTAACCTCAACCTTCTCCCTACATTTACAACATTTTTTGGTTATCCACATTTACAACATTCAATACCAAACATTTTGGTCAATGTTTATCAACTTTAATATTGATAATAAGGTGTGATTGATATACATTACTATAATGACAATTTAATATAATACTAGTGTCATAAAATTTGTGATCTCTTCTTATTTGATGTCTAATTCAAATTTCACAACATTAAATTCAAATATAATTATAAGGTTTAATGATGTCACATCTATATATTCATTTTTTTTATCTTTCTTTTTTTCTAATATGTTTTATTTATTTTAATTAAATAATCTCATTTTTAAATATTAAATATTTTATTTTATTATTTTATAATTGAAGAATAAGTAATTTAATATATTCATTTTGAAAAATAATAATAAATATTTTGTAAATAAATAATAGCTAATTAAATTTTTTATAAATAATAAATACAATTGATATAAGGATATCTCTCCTAGTGGTAAATTCATTATCACCCTTTATTATTTATTAATAAACAGAAAACTTAAATAAATTGGTTCTTCTTATTACATTTTTACCTACTATAATTTAATAATTGAAAATTAAATAATGTACAATAGTGGATATATGGCTACACATCAATCTCTTCAAAGGTGTGAATAATTATGATACATGTTTGACCATCTCTTTGAATCTTAGAACAAAAACATTTAAGGATTTGAAAGGCGGGTGATGTGCGTCTACTCTCTTAAATTATAATATGGTAGTGAATATATGGCTGCACTGGCTCTCTTATATGGCTACACTTGCTCTCTTAAGATAAAATGATAAACTATGATTAAATATTGTTTTTCTCTTTGAATCTTCAAATAAAACACTCAACCAACAAAATATTTTTAACTTAAAATTACATAGTCCTAATTTTCTATTGCTCATAGGTGCACATAGAAATAAGATATAATATTATTATAAAAATAATAATAATATTTTTTCAATTTTCCTTTATAAATGAACAAATAAATAACTTGACAACTTTGAGTTTTCAATTAGTCAATACATTTAGTGAGGCTACCGTCTAGTGAGTGCATCAAAATATTAATATCTTTTACGGTATGTATATTCTCTCAAATCTATATTTTTAATTCAAAGATCATGATTTCTAAAAGTGAACATAAATATAGTTTTCTAAGTTTTGACCGCAAAAGTATAATGTCTACTTGATGCTATTAGGGTAAAGGTGTAATGTCTTTATTTTCCTTTCATATAAACAAATTTCAACCATCAAGACACAATATATATTAATTTAATATTAATATAATGTAGATATTATAATATGTATATTATTAATATATACAACTCTAAACCCTACATTATATGTTAATATGATTATATAATTTAATGTGTTAGTTTTTTTATACTACTAAGAGTGTCTTTTTATCTTATGTGTAAGGAACTAATCCATTTTGGGATGTGTGACTACCCTTTTAAATAAGTATCACTTTTATGAATCGAACATTTGATCTTTCTAGGATCTACGAGCCTTACACCACGAAATCAATGCTTTGTTGATATTTCCTAGTTAATATTTGTTTGGTACGTATATTTGCTACTTAATAATAAGTTAGGGTGTATATTTTATATTATTATGAGTGTAATATTTATGTATTATTAGTGTACAGATTTAGACATCATTACTATATCATTCGTAATTTATTTGTATTTTTAAGAGTAAATAATAATTAAAAATGAATGATATATATTAGACCAATAGTGTATACCTTTTACAATATCAATGCATATATATTTTCCTATTATTATAGTATTATATTTAAGTAAGGTCATATTATTAATATTAAAGTTGTGTATAAATTAATTACCTCAATGCTATTATAGTAGAATATCTTAATTATTCAAACATAACTTTTTCTTATGAATTTAAAATATATAAATAATGAATGACTAATTGATTTAGTGGTAAATGTTGATTTGATGAACATAATTTTAGACTTTTTAATCTATCTAAAAATCTATAGTGCCTTATACCATGAAGTAATATCTTGTTGATGAATTTGTTTAGGTTGATAATATGATTACAAGAGAACATATTCTATCACATAATATGTGTCATTCCATGTGTCAATTTTATGTGTCATGAACCACAATTCATTAAAAAAATACTTAATAATTATATTTTTAACTTACTTTTTTTCATGGATAGAAGATGTGATCTCATATAATTAATATCTCAACCAATTATAACAAATTATTGACTTGTTATTCTCACTATGCATTTATCTAAGTAAATTTTTTAAATAACCATATTCGTAAAAATTATAAGGTTGATAACACTATCCTTGGCACCTTAAGGACTCTCCATCACTATATATACGGAAAAAAAATCGTATACTTCCCTCCATCTTTTTCTCATTTTCTCACAACACAAGCAACTCACAAATTTTATTATTTCTACCTCTGTTTTTAGCAACACTGTCTGTAAAACAGAGAAATGAATTATAGGTTCTCCTTTTTCTTCTTCACCTTTCTACTTCTCAATTCTTCAACTCCTAGCAATGCCATTCAGAATAACATTAAAACGGTCGTCGTTTTAGTGATGGAGAATCGTTCTTTCGACCACATGTTAGGATGGATGAAGAAACTCAACCCAGAAATCGACGGTGTAACAGGCTCAGAGTTCAACCCGTTATCCGTAAAAGACCCGAAATCGAGACGGTTCATGTTCAAAGATAAGGCATAATATGTTGACCCGAATCCAGGTCACACATTTGAGGCCATAACTGAACAAGTATTCGGGTCCAAAAACGGTTTCTCTGATCCAGCACCAATGAACGGGTTTGTCCAACAAGCACATTCAGTAAATGCGTCCAACAAATTGTCTGAGAGTGTTATGAATGGATTTACTCCTGATAAGGTTGCAGTTTATAAGTCACTTGTCTCTGAATTTGCTATCTTTGATAGGTTAGTACATACGTTATAATTCACTCCTATCTCAATTTTTCCTTTCATTATGATTTACGATCTTAATTTATTTATCTTTTAAAGAAAATAATGTAGATTTATGATATGTTTAATCATTATTAATTCTTCAAACCAGTGTTATAAAACTTGGCTCAAATCGGTCGGTTCAATCGGAAACTAGACATCTAATCGGTCTGAATCTCTCATCTAACCGGTTTTGTATTAAATTTGGTTGACTCGACCATTTTAAGCCTAAAACTAGTAACTTAGATGGTCAGATCGGTTGAACCAGCTAAGTTAATAAAAACATTTTTTTTAAAACAACCAAATTGATGTTGTTTTTCAATGAGAAACATATACTTTTAACTTATTTGTAGTTATGTTTGTCATTTGTTAGTTTACATTATAATAAAAACTTCATTGTTTAATTAAATTTTAAACTTATTATATTTTTGTTGTAGTTAAATCATAATTCGTATGTTGTTTGATGATATTATCAACTTACTTGTGTCATTTTATAGTAGTAAATAGTAAAATGTTCTTTTTTGTTGTTTAATTAGTCATGATAATGTTTTTTAAATTTTGAGTATACATTATTAAATATTGTTACGTATGAATTTTTTATAATTTTTAATGCAAATTGAGTTAACTAGTCCAATCATTGACCCACTCATTGAACCAATGACTCAATGACCAAATACCCTAAGTGAGTCATTGATAAGTTCAAGTTTAATAATATTGCTTCAAACAATAATGTAAATGAATGGTAGATGGGGTACTGACTAGGGGTGAGCATGTGTCGGGTTGGGACGGGTTTTGGCTTGTCCTTACTCGTCCCTAAATATTGATCAGATCATATTTTTTAATCTGGATCCGGTCCTAGACCCGAAGCTAACTCAACCCTAAATAGCGATAGAGTCAGTCTTTAAACCGAACCCAACCTTAGACCTGATTAAATACAATACATACTCATTTTAGATAAAGACTTCTCAATATTATTTATTATTATTAGTATGTAGTTTGATATATAAAATGATAATTGTATATATATTATTAATCATATATATATATTATGGAAAAATTAAATAATAAATGATATTTTTGACTAAAATGGTATCATTACTCTATACACATTTGATTAGAAACACATACGAACATGATGATCGACCATGAGACGGGATGAGTCGGGTCATGTTTGGTCCTTATCCGACCCTAAATATTGATTGAGTCTATTTTTTGAACCCGAACTCGGCCCTAGACCCAATCAGACCTGATCCTATTTAGATCCGGTCATTATCGGGCCGTATCAGATCAACGGATAGGGTCGAGTCCTGCTCACCACCCCTAATACTGACTATATATAAATTTTTACTATGATAATGTATAAATCTTATTCTTAAATGAAAAAAAAATATTGAATCATTTGTAGCCATGCATATATAATGGAGATTAAATAATACTTAATTATATGAAATTATATAAACCACATCATTAAGTGAGTGTATTTATATTGAGATGGGTATAGTTGGAAGTGAATATAATATTTTAAAAATGAGGAGTAACTAGTATAATTAAGGTAAAAACTTAGGGGTATGAGTTTATTTATTTAATGTGATTAAGGTAAAAATGAAAAATATAGAATTTTGTTGGAACATTAATGGAAACGATTGACCTGATTAATTAAGTGCATATAGTAATAACAAAATAGCAACCAACGAAGTCAAACACTAGCTGATTTAAATTTAATATTTTTATATGAAGGTAAAGATTATTTATGCTGATTATATTTGAAAAAGAGATTAATATCTATATAATGATTGTATAAAAAACTATTGAATTGTAGGTATGTAAAACTTAAATTATTCTCTTAGAAAATAGTTTGACATGATATATTATTTTAACATGATATAATATTTAACATTATATATATTCATATGGAGAGTGTAGTATGAAATTATACAAAATATTCAATATCTTTTTTTGGATAAGATTATGCACACCCATGTTAATAGTAGAACTCTACCCATGTTAATAGTAGAACTCTAAATAAAGAATTCAAATCCTCTGTTCTAATATTTTGTATGCTTCTATATTAATTTAGTCTAATAATAAATAACATATATCATTTAATTTCTTATTAATTGTCTTAACATTTAGGTATTTGGTAAAACATTATTCAGTTAATATAGAGTCATAAAAAACTTTTGAAATAAAAGATTAAATTCCTAAACAAAAGGTTCTGCTACACTATTCTATTAAGTATTAACCGGATGAAATCACTTGTCCTTATTCTTCTCTCACTCAGTGTCTTCATTCAATCAAAAAAATTAACTTAATTAAAAATAAATATTATAATAATATAAATTAATATTTTTACATTATTCTATATAGTTTAGTTGACTAGGTATATGAGAAAATGATTATCTTGGAACAAATGATCTTGGTTCATATTAACCATATCTTCTATATCCTAAAATAGCAAAGTCTAAAAGATAAAACATAAATAAATATATTTTCACTTCTTAGAAAAGAAAAATGTGTGTTTAAATAATGAAACTCAAACTTGAATAATGTTCATAGGTGGTTTTCCTCAGTACCAGCTTCAACTCAACCGAACCGGCTATATGTGCACTCAGCAACTTCCCACGGCGCCACCAGTAACGCGGCATTGCACCTCACTAAGGGCTACCCACAATAGACAATCTTCGACAACCTCCATGAAGCTGGAAAAGACTTTGGAATATACTTCCAGAATGTACCAGGAACATTATTCTTAAGGAACTTAAGGAAGTTAAAGTACTTGTCTAAATTCCATCAATACGAATTGATGTTTAAAAAACATGCAAAGGCAGGGAAGTTGCCGAATTATGTTATGATAGAACCGCGTTACTTTGACACAAAGTTGTTCCCAGGCAATGATGATCACCCTTCGCATGATGTGTACCGAGGGCAAATGTTGGTGAAGGAAGTGTATGAGACACTGAGATCGAGCCCACAGTGGAACCAAACCTTGCTATTGATAACATACGATGAATATGGTGGGTTCTATGATCATGTTCCTACTCCTATTCGTGGAGTACCAAGCCCTGATGGGATTCGGAGTTCTGAAAACTTTAACTTTGATAGGTTGGGAGTGAGGGTTCCTACCATTGCTGTCTCACCTTGGATTGAAAAAGGCACTCGTGAGTCTTTCTTTTCATGTTCTATACTTTTAATTCTCATGTCTTCCGCATTAATAAGGAGAAAATATTACATGTTTCAAATTTTAATACTCGTGTTATAAGACTAAAAGATAAAAAGTGAGAAATAAATATAGTTATTATAAGAAAAGTTATAAGATATGAAAATCCCCATACTAGTTAAATTGGACCAGAAACTTTTGAAAATTGTTCTTCAATTGTGCATTATACTAAAAGCAAATATTTGACTCTCATATTTTCAAAACAAATTATTTGACCCTCATTAAAAATAACATAAAAAAATTACGCATTAAAAATTAAATTCTAATTTAAATATAATATCTTAATTTTAAGGTCAAATTTGATTATTGTTTACCTTCTAATATCTAATAGAGGAATTTTAATAATTATATAAAATTGATTATAAAAATGTGAAATATAATCTCTATCTATTGTCATTGTAAAAATTGGGACACAATTTGGAGACCAATAACTTAATTTTTGTTTTTGTTAGTTGATTATATAATTTAGAAATACTTTAATATTGCGTCATTTAATAGATTTGGTTTGTTCTGCCAACTGATGCAGATTACTGTATGAGCAACCAATAGCAGAAGCTTATCATTAATTTTGTGATGATAAAAGCAAACCCAAGAAATAACCTAAAATTGCGGGATGTATATGTGTGCAGAATCAAAGCACTTGAAAAGTTTCAGCATTTTAAGGCAATTCATTGTTATATTATATAACTCTGTTTCAACAACAAAAGACCAATACAAGGAATTTTAATTATTAAAGGAGGAAAAGAGATGGTCAAATCCAATACAAGGAATGAACTATATCCACAAGTTTAAATATAAAAAATAATATAACAACCTACAAATCACAATAACAATAAACAAAAAAAAGTTTAGGATTACACAACAATGCAATGGCACAATCAAAAGAATCAAGAAAAAATAAAATTAACCAGCGCAGCTGTAATTGGAAGGAAGTCTTTAAAACTATTAAGTGAAGAAAATAGAAGCATCAATTATGCCTCTATTGAATAATGAACTCAAACTGATGGTAATTATTAATCAATCATGTGAAAAATGTCCACACACTCCACTTCCCCTGTTCAACTATCATTTGTTTGAGATATAATCATATAATACAGCACAATCTTCACATATGAAGATTCTCCATCCTTAAAGATCTATTTACAACTTGAGTTTTAAAAGGGAATGAATGAAAATGGAAGATTTCTGAGTCATCTCAATAGTATATTTTATATTTTATAGCTTTCAATTCTTCCATTTCTAATTCTCCTCCAAAATTTTATTCCCAAACAGAGCTCAAAGAATCTATTAACCATGAAATAATAGTTAATAGAACAAAGACTAAGTGAAAGCACAAGGGTTTCCTATTGTTAACTCAACTAACCTGATTATGTTTCTGGCCACACAATATAGCCTCACATTAACCTGTTGTGAGCACCAAGGAGAGTGCTCAAGATTCATAAGCTAAACTGTGCCCAAAAGTAAGTTTAAGACTCATAAGCTATCACAAAATAGGCCAAGTAAAAATACTTCAAAGCTGTTTGTCTGAGTAACATTTAATTTATTTCATTTTTTATGATAAAGGAAGAAATTATTTGAGAAAGAACGACAGTGGTACCAAAGGTCAGAAAGAAAAGAAATAGGAATTGGCAGTTATATTTTATACACTTAAAACAATACATGCATCTTCTCCCAAATGTGTCGTAAGCGAACTTCATAAAGCCCAAAATACCTTCTAGATGCAGCATATTGCAAACTGCAAGGAGTATATAATGTTTAATTAATTACTATTGGTAGGGATAGATTCAAAAATCATTGAAGGGAGGACCATATAAATAAAAATATATACAAATGAAGTTGTAAAAATAAGGGAGGTTATGGGTCCCCATTACTTTAGAGTTTAAAAGTTGGTAGTAAACCACGTATGTTGGTAAAAATAGTAATTAAGGATGAATAGGAATTGAGCAACAAATGAATAATGAGGTAGGAAAGTTAGGTAGAGCATATTGAACCTCCACATGAAGGGCACGTTTTGTTGAGTTGAGTGGTGTAAAGTGGTCAACGTAACAAACTACGTATCTGCCTTTCAGCTTTGCATGGATGAGTATCCAGTGTCTACATTGATTATGTGAGAAATGTGGTTTGCTTCTTGACACAAAGTCACTAACTGCCATAAATTGTTCATTTAAAAGCTTACATTTTTTTTATTACTTTTGTGGTAATATACTCTCCAAAATGTAATAGTTTATCATACAATACAACCTTCATCACAGAAGTATTAGATTATTATTAATCAATCTACTCCATTTTATGTATTTTGGTAACATTTTATTATTTCTAAAAAATCTGAATACTAATTTTATTTTCCATAATGTTTATAAATCTATTTTTAACATATAAGTAATTATAAAATCAATATTTTAATTGTTATTTACACATTCAAATAATATTTAGAGAATTGAATTTTTTTTATTTGTAAAAATATATACATGTGAAAAGTTATTAAAAAACTCAGGTCGAGCATAATTATCCCCCATGAAAAATATTATTTAAAAAATAACATCAGAGACATCAAATAATGATAAGATATAAGAGGGGTAAGTAAACAAATAGAATGAGTCACAAGAATCTTAATATGAGTATTTAAATTTAAAGTACACTTAAGTTTATGCACACAAAATCTATATGTTAAGATTTCTCACGATATATTAATGAGACTCAGTTATAGGTATAATTCTTGTTTCAAAAGTTACATAATCACTCTGAATTTGTTGGTGTAGTTATATTATCGATTGGTTTTATGTTGTTATTATATTTTCCCAAATTGAAATGATGATTACTTCTATACCCTTAATTAATTTTTTATATTTGCATAAGAAACCACGGGGGGCTGATTGCAAAAGGTTGCAACCACCTTTTTCTTTGCATGCTAATTTTGGCAAACACAGTATAAAGCAAAATTGTCCTAATCTTTCCTTTGACCCAATTGAATTGAGGGGTGAGTAATCAACGTGTGCATGTGATTATGTAAGAACGGTGGTTGGCACTACCCTTTGTCACAATTTTACATTAACTGCCCCATCTTCCTTAACTTCCATACATTTTTTGTACTAATTGTAGAGTAACTCCATAGCAAGATCATGTGTATAAGATCCCCCACTCCCAACACCACAAAGTTCAATACAATCCACAATTATCTTGCCACTGCTTTCATATTTTTGTTCTTCTGTACTCTTAAGTATCAGCATGACAATTATGTCAAACTCACAACAAAGCAAACATGTTGCAGTCTTTGCTTTTCCCTTTGGCAGCCACCTAATGCCTCTCTTAAACCTTGTCCTCAAATTAGCTCATGCTGCACCAAACTGTTCATTCTCCTTCATTGGCACTGACAAATCTAATGCAATCCTTTTCCCAAAACCCTACATCCCCAAAAACATTAAGGCCTACAATATAAGTGATGGTGTCCCAGAGGGTCATGTAATGAGTAGCAATCCAACAGAAAAGTTGAATCTTTTCCTAAGCACTGGTCCTGCGAATTTGCTAAAGGGTATAGAATTGGCAGTGGCAGAGACAAAACAAAGAGTCACTTGCATCATTGCTGATGCTTTTGTAACAGATTCTCTCATTGTGGCTAAGGCCTTAAATGTTCCTTGGATTCCACTTTGGCTTCCCATGTCATGCTCACTCTCTTGTCATTTTTACACTAATTTGATAAGAGAGCAGTATGCAAACAATGCTGGAAACAGAACCTTGGATTTCCTTACGGGTTTGTCGCAGCTTTGTGTTGAAGATTTGCCACAGGATGTAGCCAAAGGTGGTGAGGATGAGACACTATTTTCAAAGACATTGGCTTCGCTGGGAACAGTGCTACCTCAAGCTAAGGCTGTAGTTATCAATTTCTTTGAGGAATTGGACCCACCCTTGTATGTGCAGCACTTGAGATCCATTCTGCAGTCTTTGCTTTATGTTGTTCCACTTCCTTTCCCTCTTTTGCTACCATCTGACACAGATAAAAATGGGTGCTTGTCATGGTTGAACAGGCACAATGCCAAAACAGTGGCATATGTTTCCTTTGGAACTGTGGTGGCACCACCTCCACATGAGATTGTGGCAGTGGCTGAGGCATTGGAAGAGAGTGGATTTCCATTTCTCTGGTCTCTCAAGGACAACTTAAAGGGTCTCTTGCCAAGTGGGTTTCTTCAGAGGACAGGCATGCTTGGGAAAGTAGTGCCTTGGGTTCCTCAAAGTCAAGTTTTAGCACATGATTCTGTAGGAGTTTTTGTGACTCACTGTGGGTCTAACTCTGTGACTGAGAGTATTTGCAATGGGGTGCCTATGATTTGCCGGCCATTCTTTGGAGATCAAGGGATAAGTGCAAGAGTGATACAGGATGTTTGGGAGAATGGTGTGATAATAGAAGGCAGGGTGTTAAGCAAAAATGGATTGCTTAAAAGTTTAAATCTGATCCTTGTGCAGGAAGAAGGGAAAAAGATTAGAGAGAATGCACTTAACATGAAGAAGACTGTGCAAGATGCAGCAAGACCAGAAGGGAAATCAGCACAGGATTTCAAGACTTTGGTGGAAATAATTTCTGAATCTTAAGGATGGGGCAAGTTAGTACTATACTACTATCTATAGCCTAGAAATAATTTGAGTGCCATTGCCGGTATTTTCTTATTAATAGAGTGTGGGAGTGGTTTGCTGAAAAAAATAATAGTTATATCATCATCAAGTTGCAATTAAGCATTATAAATGTTAAGTTGTTTATGTTAGTCTTGCATATTGGATACTCATCCAGATTAGGGAATTGGTGAAAGAAAACTTGACCCACCTTACAATAAGTAAGTGGATCAGTACAAGGTGAAAACTCATTTAAACCTCACCCCCCTGTGTAAGTACATGGGTAAATTACTGCCACTACTTTAATCAATATTTTCTATTAGTAGCATACCCAATGCATATACTGGTTAAAATTTATAATGAATTTCAAGAGCAAGTGCAGAACATCCCACTAAGATGACATTACCAGATGTATTAAATATAGATGCACCATTTCCATACCTTGGAAAAGTCAAGGTAAGAAATATACAACAGTTTAAGCATTGACAGCAAGGAGATGTCAATGAATACTTGTTTATGTTGATAATGTTAATGGCCTCTCATAGCTACCAGCCTGAAGTTAACAAACCAACAGAAAACCCCAACTTGCATTTTCACACATGAAAGTCGTTCTTAACAACACTCCAAAAGATTTACTGAGAATTTCATCGCGTAATAAAGGAAGAGAAATGATTCAGTTTGGCACACCAAATTCCAGATTATTTGGTAACAGCCATTTAGAAGAGGATCTATAAATTGCTTCAACAGTGAGATGTTATTTCAAAACAGAATAGTTACGAACCTCAAACAAAAACAATTGTGCTGAGAGCCACGCACCTTTGTCCAGCAGCAATTAAAGTACTTCGAGACTTTGAAAAGCATCAACAATTCACACTGGCATGACAATCACATGATTTTTGGTGCTCACATTAGTCTGCATACAACAAATTATTAGGTGTCCAGCTTCCTATAAACCATAATTTTACTAAGGGAAGGGAATAACTAATTGCAACTACCTGAATATGTTTCCCTTTCGCTTCTGCTCTTGAACACATGTGCATTCCAACTATTACTGGTTACACCTAGCCGTATATGGCTAAACTTATTGCCAATGCAACATATACGGCTAGGCGTGACTAGTAAGAGTCACAAAAGATCTTTCGCGGTAAGAACAAAGGACTCTCTTCTTGTCTATTAAATTGATATCCTGAATCTTAATTGATGTCAAACCTAAATTATAATGGATGGAGCTTCACACTTTTCTTCTCTTGCGTCAGAGTTGTGCCACATATTTTTCCTCTTGCGAGTAGTTTGGTCATTATCACAAATAATAAATATATATCAGGATTAATTTGCCCAGCTACATGCACTTTTGACTCTTAATCCATACTTTTTGGGAGATATCAGCTGTTAGTTTTAGATTAGTGGCATTAATTTTCTAGAACTTTTTTAAAATCAATAACAAATACTAATAGTCATCCTATAATATAAATTTATTGCACGCAACGAGTGTGTCTAAGATTTTCTGGAGAATAGTTAGTTCAAGGATTTTCTAACATGATCTCAAAATATTTGGTGGCTTGTTGGTTGAAGGAGGGGTAGTTAAGAAAAGTAGAAGATGGTGGAAGCAGATGAGGAAAGCAAAAACGAAAGGAAACTTTTAAATTTCAGACTGCCTTTCAATTCTAACCATTGATTTTTTCTTCTAGAAGTTGAAGGACAATCTTGATTGTCTCACTCTCATCATCTCATTCTTGATCCATTTGAAAGAAATGGAAAATTAAAACTTTGAATTTTCAAATACTACTCTCATCATAATATCTTAGAAGATTATTACCTTAATGAATACTCATATTCCTTTTCCTTAAAAAGGTGAAGAATAACTCAATAACCACACATCTATAAACCATTTTGAATGACAATCCAAACTATCTTTTATCATAGTGCATCCATCAATATTACTTCTAACAAAACAAGTTTACAAACGCAATGATTCAAATGAATACCCAAACACACACAAAATCACATTTTTATTGTACATCATGGCACAAAATCAATTCTTTTAAAGTAACTTT
>NW_017728012.1:0-402 GCF_001865875.1 Lupinus angustifolius
TGAGGACGACGATAGGATGAGGATGAAGAGGAGGGTAGGATGAGGCTGGCGATGAGGAGGAGGATAGGATGAGGAGGAGGAGGATAGGATGAGGAGGCGGTGGAGGAGGAGGAGGATAGGATGATGATGAGGATAGGATGAGGTATTGGAGGAGGAGGAGGAGGAGGATGAGGATAGGATGAGGATGAGGATAGGATGAGGAATTGGAGGAGGGGGATAAGATGAGGATGAGGATTAGGAGGAGGATAGGATGCGGAAGAGGATGAGGATGAAGAGGACGGTAGGATGAGTATGAGGATGACGATGAGGATAGGATGAGGATGGGGATGAGGATGAGGATATGATGAGGATGAGGACGAAGAGGAGGGTAGGATGAGGATGAGGATGAGGATAGGATGAGGA
>NW_017728012.1:502-1184 GCF_001865875.1 Lupinus angustifolius
ATGAGAATGAGGATGAGGATGAGGATGAGGAAGAGGATAGGATGAGGATGAGCATAGGATGATGATGAGGATGAGGATGAGGATGCGGATGAGGATGAGGATGAGGATAGGATAAGAATAGGATGTGGGTGAAGATGAGGATGAGGATGAGGATGATGATGACGATGAGGAGAGGAGGAGGATGATGATGAGGATAGGAGGAGGATGAGAATGAGGATGAGGAGTAGGAGAGGATGAGGATGAGGACGAGGATATGATGAGGATTTGGAGGAGGAGGATGAGGATGAGGATTAGCATAGGATGAGGACAGGATAGGATGAGGAATAGGAGGAGGAGGATGAGGAGGAGGATGAGGATGAAGAGGGGGAGGAGGATGAGGATGAGGACGATGATGAGGATGAGGACGAGGAGGAGGACGAGGATGAGGATAGGAAGAGGATGAGGATAGGATGAGGATAAGAATGAGGATGAGGATGACGATGACGATAAGGATAGGATGAGGATGAGGATAGGATTAGGACGAGGATGAGGATATGATGAGGACGAGGATGTGGATAGGATGAGGATCAGAATAGGATGAGGATAGGATCGGGATGAGGATGACGATGAAGATGAGGATAGGATGAGAATGAGGATGAGGATGAGGTTATGATAGGGATGACGATGAGGATAGGAGGAGGAT
>NW_017728012.1:1284-1796 GCF_001865875.1 Lupinus angustifolius
ATGAGGAAGTGGATAGGATGAGGACGAGGATGAGGATGGTGATGATGATAGGATGAGGATGACAAAGAGGATGATGATATGATGAGGACGAGCATGAGGATGAGGATAGGATGAGGACGAGAATGAGGATGAGGATAGGATGGGGATGAGGATTAGGATAGGATGAGGATGAGAATAGGATGAGGATGAGGAAGTGGATTAGGATGAGGATGAGGATGAGGAAGAGGAGGAGGATGATAATGAGGATAGGATGAGGATGAGGATGAAGAGGAATATGAGGATGAGGATGAGAACAAGAATGAGAGTGAGAATGAGGAGAGGATGAGGATGAGGATAGGATAGGATGAGGACTACAATGCGGATGAGGATGAAGATACGATAAGGATGAGGATAGGATGAGGATGAGGATAAGGATAGGATGAGGAGGGGAATGAGGACAGGATGAGGACGAGAATGAGGATAAGGATGAGGGTAGGATGAGGACGAGGATGAGGATAGGATGAGGACGAGGA
>NW_017728012.1:1804-2588 GCF_001865875.1 Lupinus angustifolius
GAAGATAAATATCAATTGACTCCAGCTTGATAATTTGATTTTATATCATGACAATTTAATGGATCGAAATTTCGATCTTAACGTGATTAGCTTTTCTCAATCACTTGATCTTGTTACTGTTGATCTTGTTATTGATCTTGTTGTTGTTGATCTTATTGATCTTCCATGTCTTCTTTGCATTTATCGGGGAACTAGACTTCCTTCCATATAATACATTTCCATATTTCACTTGACTGGCTCTTGCATGCAATTTATATTCTGCACTTGCAGCTAATGCACTAGAATAATCATTATCATTTTCCCTGCTGATTATTTGGCATCCATCACTTACAAGAACAACGAGCCAAGGAATCAAGCAACGTTCCATCAAAGGCTCCCCAAGGAATCATTCCATCATTTGCTCCACTGGACCGGCGTGCATATCCATTCGATCATTTGCTCCCCAAGGAATCAAGCAACAAGAACAATGAGCCATGTCAAAGGCTCTAGATGGATAAGAAAATTTTATGGTAACCAGAACACCAATCTTGATCTTCTTCCATTGAATTCTTTGTTGAATCTTGAAAGAGAATGATAATAATTATTATAAAATGCGCAGCAGTTACCAAAGCCTTCAAGATGAAGGTTTTGATACCATATATCAAAAATATTGCGAAAGCATAAAATGAATATTATGATGAATTATAATTCAATTGAAATGATACAAGAGAGTGTTGTTTATATACAATGTCTTGTAAAGCAAGCAATACAACTAACCTAACTAACTCTCTAACAAGCTAATAAA
>NW_017728012.1:2688-2937 GCF_001865875.1 Lupinus angustifolius
TCACCATCGCCCTTAGTCCCACGCGGTTCGTCCCCTGGTTATCCAAAAGTGGATTCATTTCCCACATTCTATCAAGGCCAACATCGTAACTGCAGTAGGCCATTTTTCTCACAAGGTCGACCCAATTACTTCCAACCTTGAGGACATGGTTGTTTTTGTAGGGGAAGGCAATGATGTAGGCCACCACTCCCACGGGCCCAATAGAAGCAAGAGGCCATCTACATGGTTATCAAATTATGTTAGGGAATA
>NW_017728012.1:3037-3791 GCF_001865875.1 Lupinus angustifolius
CTATTATTGACCATAGCAAATGGCCACTAACCTTTTCTCTTCAATCATGTGCAATTTTTTATACTTGAGGTTAACCCACACCGACTCTTCTTGCCCCGCTTCAATCAAGACTCTTAATAATGGAATCTCTACTTCTATAGGTGAAACATCTTCCATCTCGTAGACCATTGTTCTCTATGGTGCCCCACATATTCGTCCATTGGGGGTAACAGATGAATCATATCCGTACCATCGACTAAAACGTCAAGAGATTGACGGGTTAATCATATTTTAGGCTTTCTTTGTTCAAATTTCTGTAGTCCACACACATTCTCAGTTTCCCTCATTTCTTGGGTACTAATACCATATTAGGCACTCATTCTTAGTTTCCCTCCAATTGTTTTGTTATCTCTTCATTTACTCCTCGACCATATTCTCCATCACCAATCTTAATGGGATAATTATTAGGTACCACAAAAGAATCAATTGATAAATATTCAAGTACCCTATAACTGGACAAAGTCTCTACGAAATTGTGATACACGTGTTGATTTGCGAACTGTCGAGGAAAAAACGGGACAAGACATATGGATGTTCGCATAGGTATAGAAGAAGGATAAATATATGAGAGTGGAGATGATAAAAATGGATGAATGGGAAAGCATCATTAGATAGTCATGCACATTCACTAAGACATTGTCTCAAGTAACATAAATATAATTCCAAAGAATATTCAAAGCGTGTGAATTACAACATAATTAAATAATTACTATGC
>NW_017728012.1:3891-5130 GCF_001865875.1 Lupinus angustifolius
CAAAAAATTAATCTTTTAAGGTCTGAATCTCAACTATCCTTAGTGGAGTCGCCATGTTGTCACAACCCCACTTTCATGGTCGCGACGAGAGTAATGCAAATAAATGCAATGGAGTCGCCCTCGATATTTTTTAAAGGGAAAACATGAAAACCCAATTTTAAAAATAAGGACTTGTCAATTCAAAGAGAACGTTTAAGGTCGGGAGTCAGTTACGGATGAGGAATGTGTTAGGTACCACATACTGCCCGTTAAAAATGATACCTAGATTAATAATGTGGATATTCGTTCAAAATATTAATTTTATCTTCATATTATTGAATGAAATAAGGAAATACAAAAAAATAACATTTTTTATAATTTTTGTGCCTGACAGGGAAAAAACCAGCTCTTACGTATCTCTAGCTGCAATAGAGAAATCAAGGCTACGTAGTTCTTTAAGAAAATAGTTGATTAGTGGAAATATTTTTATTTTTTTATTCTAAAGTTAGCAAAGTAAGATAACCCAACAAGGCACAAGGCCTATAGTGAGCTACCTTATATTGCTTTTAAAAATTATTTGAAAATTAAAGAAATTACATCCTTAGGTAACGTGACAAGGCACTAGGCCTATAGTGGTTTACCTCCTATTGCTTTTAAAAATTATTTGAAAAGAAATTACAACATAAGGTAATGCGACAAGTCACTAAGCCTATAGTCGGTTACCTCCTATTGCTTTTAAAAATTATTTGAAAAGATATTACAACATAAGATAACACGACAAGACACTAGGCCTATTTTGGGTTACCTCCTATTTCTTTAAAAAATTATTTGATAAGAATTTACAACATAAGGTAACATGACAAGGCACTAGGTCTATAGCCTCCTATTTCTTTTAAAATTTATTTGAAAAGAAATTACAACATAAGGTAACGCGACAAGTCACTAGGCCTATAGTGGGTTACCTCATATTGCTTTTAAAAATTATTTGAAAAGAAATTATAACATAAGGTAACGCGATAAGGTACTAGGCTGATAGTGGGTTACATCACATTGCTTTAAAAAATTATTTGAAAATAAATTACAGCATAAGGTAATGCAAGACTTAAGATTGCAACTCGGGGGGGAATTAGTTAACTTGAAATTATGGCACTTTTTCTACAAAATCAGGAGTTAAGTGCAGCGGAGAAATTATGCAGAAAATTAAGAAGGAAAAAATAAAAAAATAAAGGAGAAGAGAGTGCACCGAAATTTTATACTAGT
>NW_017728012.1:5230-5562 GCF_001865875.1 Lupinus angustifolius
ATATATTATTAAATAAACAAATAACAACAAAAACAAGATAAAAACAAATAGAAAAAAAAACATAAAGAAATAAAAAAACAAAAATAAAAAGAAAAAAAACAAGAAACAATACATAGATACATAAATAAAAATGGGAAATTAAATTCGGGATTTAGGGTTAGGGTTTGAAATTAATTTGGGGTTTTGGGGTAAAATTGATTTGGGGGTTTAGGTTAAAAGTAATTTGGGGGTTTAGGTAAAAATTAATTTGGGGGTTTAGGTTAAAATTGATCTGGGGTTTAGGTTAAAATTGATTTAGGGGTTTAGGTTAAAATTGATTTGGGGGGTTTAGG
>NW_017728012.1:5662-6769 GCF_001865875.1 Lupinus angustifolius
TTAAAATTGATTTGGGGTTTAGGTTAAAATTGATTTGGGGGTTTAGGTTAAAATTGATTTGGGGGGTTTAGGCTAAAATTGATTTGGTGGTTTAGGATAAAATTAATTTGGGGGTTTAGGTTTAGGATTGGGGATTACCATGGAGGTAAACCCCTGGCTGGGTTGTCGCAGCAGCGGCGGTGGCTGGTTAGCCACTAGAAATGTCAACTCAAAATTAAAGACGAACCGGTGCAATAAAAATAGGCCAAGAACGCAATACACACACAAGAGATGAATTAAAAGGAAAAAGAGAAAACGAGATGAGAGAAAGATATGGACCTCTTACTTTGTTTGAGGACCGAATTGCAAGTAAGAGAGATGACGATGACCTTGTGTTATTAGATTTCTCCTCTTCCGGTTACTACTTCTCCTCCTTTCTTATCTTTCATCCTTTTTTTGAAAAAATAAGGTTTGTCTCCTTTCTTTTTTTATTAGGTTTTGTGAGTTGCTAAGTTAAACATTATATAGAGAGTTTAATTAGGTTTAAAATTTAACCTAGTGGGCTCACGAAGGTCCATTTTTCACACCCTTTAACATTACACTACAATGTCTATTTACTCAGCAATTTATTTTAAAAGCAATTTACCCAGGTCAAAATTGGGTGTTTACAATTGTCTCTCTTTACTTGCTTCTTACTAGATAACAAAAGTAACGAAGGTCGCTTAAGTTATCATGGTGAGAAGGAAGTAAAGACGAAAAAGACCAAATTTTGACTTGAAATAACTTATAGTGGGAAATGTTTTGAGGATGATGTTTCATACCATGATAAATGAGACCACTAGGGGTCAAAGATACGACCCGAGGCCACTAGGGGCGAAAGATACGACACAAGGCCACCATGGGGCCTAGTGCAAAGATGAGACCAATAGGGGGTCATAAGGCACTACACGAGACCACTGTGCGTCGGGTGCAAAGAAAGACCACAGGAATGCACGAATAGTGAGGAACGCTGGGTCGAAGGCACAAAACGAGACCGTTGGGGTCCGGTACAAAGATGAGACCACTAGGCGTCAAAGGCACAACACGAGACCACTAGGGGGCGGGTGCAAGTAGGACAACGAGAACACA
>NW_017728012.1:6869-9645 GCF_001865875.1 Lupinus angustifolius
CACTGGGGTGTCACAAGATACAACACGAGACCACTAGGGGCTAGGTGCAAAGAGAGACCACAACAACACACATATAGAAAGGAACTCTGGGTCGAAGGCACAACACGAGACCATTGGGGGACCAGGTGCTAAGATGAAACCATTGGGAGTCAAAGGCACAACACAAGACCACTGGTGGGCCTAGTGCAAGGAGGACCACGAGAACGTACGGATAATGAGGAAGTCTTGGTAAAAAACAGAATGAGACCACTAGGGGTCAAAAGGCACAACACGAGACCACTAGGGGTCTAGATGCAAGGAGGACTACGAGAACGCACGGATAATGAGGAACTCTGGGTCAAAAATAAAATGAGACCATTGGGGGTCAAAAGGCACAAAACGAGACTACTAGGGGTCTAGGTGCATGGAGGACGACAAAAACGCATAGATAATTAGGAACTCCAGTCAAAAACAAAATCAGACCACTAGGGGTCAAAAGGCACAACATGAGACCATTGGGGGGTTTTGGATAAAGGAGGACCATGAGAATGCACAGATATGAGGAACTTTGGGTTAAAATTAAAATGAGACACTTGAGGTCAAGACTTTCAGCCACGTGTGTATATGATGGTGCGAATGCAAATGGCGCATGAGTAGTGCAAAGATATTTGTGACGATGCATGAATAATGGATTACATATATGTGAATTACTTAATCATCATCATGAGGTTTGATTGATATGAAACTACAACACTTCCTAGATAGACAACAACTAATCAAATTGATATTGATCACGTCTTCTTCCCTTTTTTCCTTCATTTTTTCCCTCTTTCTTTATTTTTTTGCATATGAGAATCCCCTTGGATTGTCTTCCTTCCTTATGGAAAACACATCATCTGTTCCTCGTCGATATACACCTCGAGACTTAGTTCTAATGAGTTTTGTTCACGTGAATCACTAGTAAAAGACATTATCATAAGATTTTCCTGATTATGTAGTTCAAACATCATAATTATATAACTTGTGACTTATCTAAGTGAACATGCATACATAAATGTATAGTAGGCATATGAATAAATTTTATTCTATTGATATCCAAGGAATTTTACTAGGAAGAATAAGTGATATATATGCCACGAGAGATATTACAAATTACAAAATTTTGCAAAAACTTTTGCCCAAGTATAAGGTAATCACTTATTCATCAATTGATCTTCCGAGACAACCAGATAACTTGACCACTGCATTTTCCTTCTTTGGTACTCCCAATAACTTCATATTTCAACCCATACTGCTAGAAACTTCTATAATTCCAACTTGATGTACAGACATGTGGGAGATTCTGGCTTACCCCAATGGTAGTAGACTTTCAAGAGAATTGTCTTTTCGTTTCCTTAACTTTTTCTTAGGTTGCCCTTATGGGTTTACAACCAAACAAGCTTTTCATTCTTACCCTAACTTTGGCTTAGGTCACCCTTTCGGGTTTTCGACCTAACAAGCTATTCATTCATACCCTAACTTTTGCTCATGTTGCTCTTTCGGGTTTTCAACCTAACGGGTTTCTTATTCATACCCTAATTTTTGCTTAGGCTGACCATTTTGGTTTTCAACCTAACGGGCTTTTCTTTTCTTATAAGTTTCTATTTTTAGGCATAGAACCTCTTGACTGCGTGTGTGTTCACAGCTTGGGGAAAACATTTTCATGTATGTCTTATAAAGTAGAACAAGTTACAAAATTTTGCAAATTTTTTCCCCAGTATAAGATAATTGTACATTCATAAATTCCTCAACGAGATAGTCAAATAACTGGACCATTATGCAGGCTCTATTTATTTTTTCCCAAAACTTCTTATCCTTTTCCACATTGCTCGAAACTTCTGTAATTCTCACTTGATGCATAAACGTGTAGAATATATTGGTTCGCCCCTAGTGTGAAAGACTCACAAGAAAAACTGCTTTTTATTGCCTTAACTTTTGCCTAGGTCACCATTTTGGGTTTTCAACCTACCAGGGTTTTATTCATAACCTTATTTTTGCTTAGGTCGCCCTTTCGGATTTTCCACCTAACGAGCTTTTCTTTATTTTGTTTTTTTTCATTTTCCTTTTTTTAGGCATATAATCTCTTACCCGCGTCTATGTTCATAAGTCTGGGTAAAATGTTCTGATCCATGTTTTGCAGGATCAGAGCCCCCATTGAGAATGTATTCGTCACAATGTAGAGACCTTCATAGTTTGGAGCCCATCTTCCACGAGCATCCTTCTGATTTGGAAGGATTTTATTTAAGCACCAAGTTCCCAACTTCAAATTCTCTGGGATGAACTTTCTTATCAATAGCTCTTGCCATTCTACCTTTGTATAATTGTGAAAGTGCAATGTGTCAAGAGAGCACTTAAGCTTGCTTATTTTTTGATGAAGACAAATGACTTAGTGAAAGCTTAAAGACAACTCAACAAATCAACATGCCAAAGATTCAAGAGCTTCATGTCTAGACTAGAGTCTTACACATGTCTTAGTTATTGAGTCTAGGTTAGGTAAACCTAGATTATAGGGTTTATAGCTTGTCCTTTCTTGTAATATTTGAGCTATTTTGTACTTCACATTACTCTGTTTTTTGTGTTGTTTGTGTAAGAAGGAAAATCGTCTCTTGGTGTCATACCACCAACGCGATTAGAGAGTCTTCACCAAGAATTGGAGGTCTTGAGTTTAGAACATACTCTTGGTTGGGGTTGGATCGTAGGAAAGGTTTTCCTAGGCGATTGGGTAAGGTCAAACCAAGGTAGAGGTTCTGGGAATTCA
>NW_017728012.1:9745-11641 GCF_001865875.1 Lupinus angustifolius
TGATCTGTTAAGGAAATTAAATGGGTTCCACCAACCCTTTTGGCGGTGATGGCACATCCATTAACCGCCCTCCCGTTTTCTGTGGCGAAGGATATGCCTACTGGAAAGTTCACATGAAAATCTATATAGAGGCCATCGACTCGGATATTTGGGAATCCGTAGTCAAAGGGTCCTTCGTTCCATAACATTTAGTGGACGATGAACCGAAAGATAAATAAAAAATTCTATGGACCGATGATGAACGCAAAAAGGTTCAGTATAACCTGCGTGCCAAAAATATCATCACATCGGCCGTATAGTATGATGAATTCTTTCGGGTTTCGTAGTGCCAAAGTGCTAAAGAAATGTGGAACACTTTACACGTGACTCACAAAGGCACTAGCGAAGTCAAGCGTGCCAAGCTGAATGCCCTGACACAGGAATATGAGTTATTTTGTATGTTACCAAATGAATCTATTAGTGATATGAAAAAACGATTTACTCATATAGTTAACCATTTAGTTGCTTTAGATAAATTGTTTAACAAAGGAGAGCTTACTAAAAAAGTTTTACGTTGTCTTGTTAGGAGATGGCAACGAAAAGTAATAGCTATTATGAAATCAAAGGATCTTGACTCCATGCCTTTGGTGACATTGTTCGGAACACTTCAAGAGCATGACATGGAGCTTGAACGCCTGACTATGCACGAAGAATCAGATTGCAAAATGAAAAGTATATCTCTCAAGGCAACAACATCTCAATCTACATAAGAGAGAGAAGAAGATGAATCTGATTCAGATGTAGATGAAGAAACTTTGAGCCTTCTCATACGCAAATTCGGGAAATTCCTAAAGAAAGGAGGCTTCAAACGTTTCCAGAAGAAAGAAGCGCATGAGTCGCTCAGAAAAGGCAAGAGTAAAGACCACTTCACTTGCCATGAATGTGGTAAGCTAGGACATATGAGGTTCCAATGTCCTACTTATCTCAAGAAGGTTGATTCAGATAAGAGCACTCCTCGGGACTTCAAATTGAAGAAAGCTTATATAGTATGGGATGTACCAGAGGAGGACATGACATCCAGCACCTCAGATGAAGAGGAGACTGCAAAGCTATGCTTAATGACGAGAATAGATGATGCTTGTTTCTCAAATTCAGAAGAGGTAAATAGCGAGGTATATTTGGACACCTCATCTACTTCATCTGATGATTCTCCTCCTTATGAGGACTTGCATAATGTGTATGTCCAATTGCATGATGAGTTAAAGAAATTAGCTAGGATTAGTTATGATAGGAAAAGAGTAATCCTGCTAAATGAACAAAAAATAGTTTCATTACAAAAAGAAATAGATGAACTAAAATTGGAAAATGAAAATTTAGGTTTGATCTATTCTTGTAATGGATGCAATTGCTCTGATAATAATTTATGTCAACCAAATATCTGTGATTCTTGCGATGATTTGAAAAATGAAAATTTGAGATTAAATGAAAAACTCACAAAACTCAGAGAGAGTCAAAACATGTTAGACACTATGTTTAGTAAAACCAGGAATGTTGATGACCATACTGGTCTAGGATATATTCCCCCTATGTGTAGGAGAAGACCATATAAGAGACCTATTAATCAGCCCAATAAGAATTTTTTTAATAAAAAGGTTCCTACATGCTTTTATTGTGGCACTCATGGCCACACTTCCTACTCTTGTTATGTTAGAAAATATGGTAAACCTAGTGGCGTGTATGTAAGGATGAAAAAGGGAGATAACTCTCTAGTTACTAACAGAAAAGGACCCAACATAACTTGGGTACCTGAAAAAGGCATGTGATCTATGTTTTGCAGGAATATCTTCGAGCATATGGACATCATTAGTATCTTGATAATGGATGCTCGAGACATATGACGGATGATAGATCAAAATT
>NW_017728012.1:11741-12367 GCF_001865875.1 Lupinus angustifolius
TCAAGAAAATCAAGGTGCTCAACCAGGCAGCTGAGCGTGGAACAAGCCCCGCTGAGCTGACCTGGCCACCTGCCTGACCTGGACGAAACTGCTCAACCAGGCAGCTGAGCGGACCAGCATAGCCACTCAGCCTAGCACCAGACTAGGCCTGGCACGGCCAGAAATATGCTTGACACGGTCAAACACGAGCTTGGCACAAGAACAAGCTGTTGAACAAGCTGCTCAGCGGTCCAACCAAGCTGCTTAGAAGAGAACCAGACTCCTGGCCAGATCAGCAAGCACCAAGCCACGTCTTAGTCAACACGGTCAGAAGTTGCTGAACAAGTAGCTCAACGGTGAAGCAGGTGCGATGGGCGTTGCATACCAGACTTGACTTAACCACCAATCAAACCATGAAGTCATCCATGACCTCACCTCAAGTAGCCCACCATAGTCATTTCAGAAGTAGCTCACAATAGCTGGTCTCATAGCCCACAACTAGCTTTGATGAGTCATGCACAAGGAGGTGACTAAGCTACTTGGTCAAGGGACCAAACCCATGTTGAAGGGTTTGGTCAGCTGCTGAGCGGTCCAACTCAGCAGCTCAGCGGTCTGGCATGAGGCCTATAAATAGGAGGCTAATTCCT
>NW_017728012.1:12467-13905 GCF_001865875.1 Lupinus angustifolius
AAAGCTGAGATGGTGAACAAAGAATAAAACCGAGTTCTCTTACTTACAAAAGGAACATAACGAAAATGAGAGTATTAATCTTTCAACAAATTGACACTGCTGTCAGGACGATTTGTTGAGAGGAGAAAACTCCCAACTAAAATAAACACCGAATAACGCTTTCAACAGATGGATAGTAGCATTTTTATGAATGTGGGTGGCTTTTCCACTACTGGTGTTAGCCTAGGTGATTATGAATGGCTTGTTGATTTCGATGCTGATGAGGTATATAAATATTGTCTGAATCGTCCCCATCTGTATGTTCAGGGAGAACTGACTAAAGTTGGTTCATTATCGGTAGAGAATAGATTGACTCACTATTTGATTGCGTACATCTTGATTCAGAGGAACACTAATCAAACACAACCTATTGTTAATGATCTGAAATTTAAGTATGATGTGAAGGAGAATATAATGGTTAATTGGCCTGATGAAATACTGAAGGTCGTGTATAATGTCTCTACATTGCAATCCAAATTGCTGCCCTATAGTATCTTCATTTCGAGAATTATTGACTATCTGCATATTGACGTATCTGACACCATCATCACAGAGACTTCTGACAAAGATCAACTTTTTGGTGAAAGCCTTATCCACAAGATGGGTATCTACAAATATAGAAATACTTTGCAATACCAGGAAGATTTTAATATAGTGGATTTAGAGCTATCTGATGATGAGTATCAAGATGGTACAGATTAGCCTAATGCAGAAACTTGGGGGGAGCCATCTGGAACTACGCTGCAGGAATCATCCCTGGATTAGCTCAATTGGATGCCATGGAGCAAAGGCTGAACAACTGGATGGACTTACACTTTCAGTCTTTGAAGGACTCCTACCATACTGATTTGGAACAATTTGAGGAGCGTCAGGTTGCTTACATCGATAACCACTATCAGGCTATGAGGAGCTTTGTCCAGAAAACTTTTATGGCACATAATGAGAGGTTTTGTGCAAAGTTTGAGAAGCTAAGATTCCTCATCTGGGATGATAGTAGTCTGATCGTACCTGATGACAGAGATCCTCCTCCGCATCCCTAGATTAGAAGGCCTTAGATCTTAGATTGCTCTAGGTTTAGTCCTTCTATATGGCTAATTTTAAGGATTTATGTTGCTTTGTAATTTTGAGACATATTTTCTCTTTGCTTTCTGGATTGTAATTCTATCTACTATTGCTAGAATTTTATGACTTGATATGCATGTCATTTGAACTTAAATCGTTCCTATTGTGGTTTCATTTTGCTTATATATGTCAAATATAGCATGATTGCATGTTTAATGGTTCTTGATCATGTTTGGTTATATGTATATCTTATGTTTGATTGATCCTACTGTTTGAATGCCATAATGTAAATGCTTGATCATTCCATGCTTGATTGGTTCATGTATAACCCTCCATG
>NW_017728012.1:14005-15348 GCF_001865875.1 Lupinus angustifolius
GGTATTTTCAACAAATAAATTTATTGATTACACTTTACTATTTTACAATTTACACCTCTTTCAATATTCAATTGTAGTATAGTATAGGGTTATGTCGAACCACAAGGAATTGCCTAATAAAATGAATCATATAAACATGTCAATGCACAAATAATAGATTTGAACATATTTTGATTGGTTTTGAATTGAAGTCAATATAAACAAGTAACAATAAACATAAAACTAAATATTAACAAATTCTGGAGGAGACAAGATCATTTTGAATAAGGAAAATATATTTCTAAACTTCTTGTGAGTTTGAACTACTTAGACAAGTTCTTATGTTTTACTTTGGTTAACCCCAAACACCAAGGTCTGAAATCCTCCTTTTAGTGTATATCCTAAAATGGTAGAATGATAAACACTTATATTCATTACATAAACAATACTACGGCCATAAAAGAGATTAGGTTGTCACACCCTAACCATTGGCGAATTTGATATTGAATGAGTGATGAATGTAAGAGCTTAAGAAAAGCATGCTTAACTTGGCAAATAAATTAAGTAGTACAACTACTCCTTAGTTTATTTGTTAAGTTTTTGAAACAAGTAATTTTATTGACTTGAAATCATTTTTTAGGTGATCAATCTAAAAAGAGCATTAAGTACTTCTCAAACAAATAATATTAACCAAAGCACCAACTTGAATGATTAAAATCCAAACTTTTGTAAATTAAGAAGAAGTAGAAATTACATAACCTTGACCAAAAGAAAGTTTTTAGGAGCATGAGCTATCCATCCAAGGATTGGATGCTTTTGAGTTACAAATGAGAATACAAAATTGATTTTTGTATCTCATTTGCCTTCTCCTTTTCTCCTCTTGAATTTGAAAAACTACTCTAAAACTAGCCTAAAAACTTCCTAAAATGAAAGGAAAAGAAGAGGAATCAACTAGGAAGAATTTAGAATGAATTTACAATGTCTTTCAAATGAGAATTTCGTGCCCTTTTATAGGACAAAGTGATTGATCAAGGCCGTAACCGATACCAATAATATAACAGTTAAAAGTACAGTACTAGGAAGTGACTCCTAGGTCATTTCCCAAGGATTATCTTTCAAGCAAAGCTTCATACACCTTATACTCACACACACACAAGGGGGGTTTTGTTGTTGGATAGTATGAACATAAATCAAATTCAGAAACAGTAGTTAAACAATGTAATAAAACGACTAAATCCCTTTGGTTCGTTTGTTCACAACTCAATCCTCGGTTTCAAAAGATTATTTTCAGATTCCAACCATTAACTTCCGAAGTTTAGATCAACTAAGTGAAGATAAACTCAACCAACCAGTTTCTAAGAAAT
>NW_017728013.1:0-1078 GCF_001865875.1 Lupinus angustifolius
GGAGTATTTCCCTACCACACGGTTATTAAGTCGTGTCCCCTCTCGTCCCTTCTTTGGTTCCGTCTCCTGCGATGGCGACTGTGATTCGTCGGTAATGTCACTGCAAGGCGGTGGTTCACGGTGGTTCGGGCTTCTCTTCTTCTCCACTCTAATGGCGGTAATGGTGGATAGAGGAGGCAGCGGTGTTCCACCAAACTTGCCATTGCAAAGGGTGAGCACGATTATCACCCCTTTTTTATTCTCTTGGATTTTTTATTACTTCTTATGTTGTAATTACATGGGGAGTTGAACTCAAATTTCTAAACCATGTGCTATTGTTTCTTGATCTATGTTATAGTTATGATTATATATATGTATCTTCTTGGGTATTCAGGACATTTAGTGAATAAAATGCATTCCATTTGTAAACATTTGAGTGAATAGGATGAGTAGCTTACCTGAGATTCACCTTTTAGATGACGGCTTCTTGTTTCTGGTCGATCCTTTTTCTGGGTTGATATGATATCTCTGATTGCTTCGTGCCGTGTCCTGTTGCGTGTGATATTATTGTGTATAATGATATGCGGTCTGTGATCTTCTGACTTCACAATATATGTGTAGATGCTTCTCTAATCGTTATGAAGTGTGATCTGAATGTGTTCACTGATTTTCCTCTGTGTATGCCTTTGGATAATCTATTCTCTATTGCAAAGTATGCTCTCTCTCTGTATTGTAGTCTTTTTCCTCTGCACCCTGTTTTTATCCTTTTTCTGCTATGAAACTCTCTTTTTGGTTTCTCTCTATTCAACTTGTTCTTTTTGTCTCTCTCATTGCTTCTTGTATGTGTGTCGTGATCTCCTCTCAGTCTGTTCTCTCTTTTTCACCGTGTATGTGATGTATCCTCTCCCTCTCTAGAATGCTCTCTGTTGGTTTATATGATGCTTATGGTAGATAGCTTATGAATATTTTTGGTATGACCTCTGTGTGTTCTGTTTATGACATAGTATGCTTTTTATAGCCAACCTTCTGGGTCTCCTGGGTTGCCTATTGAGAGTCAGGACTAATACTGACTTTTGTGTTTAGAAACTGACTCATTCAT
>NW_017728013.1:1178-14882 GCF_001865875.1 Lupinus angustifolius
ACCATATATTATTAGTCATATCTTGTTTTATCAAATTATTTATTTTATTTTTAACTATTATGATTGAGCTAACATAAATAATTAAATATCATTTGAAGAATATAAACAACCAAACAAAATTAGGTAGGAAGATAAAAGATGAATTTATTATACACAACATAGTGATTAATATTGGAAAGGAAATAATTGAAAATTTTACCAACTAACTCAATTTGAGTTACAAATTGTAATTAAATATTATTGCCCCTCCTAAAGTTTATATCAAGATCCGTCATTGCTTACAATAACCATCTATTATAAACAAAATAATAATATTAGAAAAATTTATCAATAAATATACTACTTGATAAAATATAATAGCTCTACTAACCTTTGAGCAAGTATCAATCTATACTAGAAGAAGACCTCTCAATGGCTAGAAAAAGTGTTAACACAAATGCAGTTAAGAAAAGAAGCTTCAACACATATAATTTTGTAGGAGAAGAATATGGAGTGTTAGGAGAGAGACATGAAAATAAAAAAATATATATATGAAAAGGGTAATAGAAAATGAAAATCGCCTGTACCATAAACGATTTACTTGTAAACGAATAAAAATATAAAACCCCAAAAACTCCTATAGGGATGACCATTTACATGAAAAAATAAACCCCCAAAAACTGCATTGTGGCTGACGGCTTTCTTTGTAAAATCAAGCCAAAATTGCCAACCAGATCAACGATTTCAATGGGAAATTATTTAATTAATAAAACGTGTATGCGGTTGACGATTTACGTGGGAGTAGGAAAAAAAAATATTGAACTTATGTACTCTGTTGCCGATTTATCAAAAAGTACACTACCTACACTACTTTGGTAATATTTTAGTCAAACTATACTAGATCTATAACTTTCCCATTTTAAACGGTACAAAATCCGAATCCAATGTTTCTTTTTCTGGTGGATCACCGATACCTTTCTTGGTAAAGATTGAGTTTTTAACTAATAGAAAGTTTTAAATTACCATTGAGAACTTTATTAATTCTACTTCCTCTTTTCACTCTCTTCGTAATGAAATGAAGGGCAACTTAGACAAACCAACACAAATATCAAAATAAAATTAAGTAGAAAATTAATAAGGGAAATGAGATAAAACATATAAAAATGTGAGTTAAGTTGAATAATCATCCTAAACAATGAAATGAACAGTAGTAAAGGCTGACATAGAAGCAGGAGTCAATACCCGAACCACCACTACCCTTAAATAGTGACTATAGTATAAGCCATCATGTACCAAACAAATGAAAATGGCCTTACCATAAAAGCCTAGGGTATTATCTGGTGCGCTCTTGACTCCCTCAGTCCCTCTACCCTCCACATCACATATAAATAACATTCCATTGTATCTCAATTGTTACCTCACTCTAAAACACACAATGATAAGTGCTAAACAACTTCATTTTCTAAGACACTCACCTACCTACTTAATTCCCTATCAAACCCATCTTTATTTAAAACATTCTCATCCATGTTGCTCCCTCTTCTAGTTTAGTTACCCTACAATGATACCCCATTCTTCACTTCTAATATATTAGAGAAATGCTAGCAGCACACTCTTTTAAGCAAACATTGTTAAATTCTGGCTCATTTCACGTGAAACCCACTAAATCACATTGGTCTACTATGCATGTTCAGTGAATCACACATGAATTTCACCTACTAATAAGGAGTGTGTTGAAGAGGGTAGTTGTAAAAGAGTGTGATGCTAGCATTCCACGCTAACTATGACTACGAGCCCATAAATCCAAAAGATCATAGGAGGAACATGGGTAAGAAGAAATCTACTTTCACTACTTCGGGGGTGCACCACTAGTGGTGGGTTCAGTGCAAGATCCAACAAAACTACCATTATTCTCATGATGGAAGCTGTTTGTGTTGTTGCAAAGTGCAGTTTCAATATGGTGCATGGTATTACATATGTGGTTGTTGATTGCTGTTACGCTCGAAAGGTTGAGCTTTGCAGAAGGGTTTGTGCTTGCAAGAACCTGCATCCCCACAGTGAGAAGACAACCTGAATTGACACTTGTAGTAGCTGGTAACTTTCCTTTGACAGCTTCAGATGAAGTACCAACATTTGGTGTGTCCATTGGAACTATAATGAACCCTTGAGGAAGAAGGGCAATGCATGAAGGGTCCTCACCGTTCATGGCTAGTTGGATTGAATCTACATCTATGGTTGTGTAGACTACTATGCTTCCAGATTGATCAGTGCAACTTTCTTGCAGCATAAGCTCTACGTTCTGTGATGAATTACTGGCTACCTGCATGTCAAAGAAAACCTCTAAGGTTTGAAAAGAATTCCAATGGCATTCAAATTAGACTCTATGTTCAATATGGTAGCAGAAAAGTTGCTTATTTAGGAAATGATCTTACATTTATACGAAGAAGGGAAATGCAGTTTCCTGGATGTGAGCCATTAGCAATATGAGCCACCTCATTCAATGAGTTACCATTTGAAAGAGCATCCATCTGAAAAAAGAAAAGAAAAGATAGGCATTGTTTTGTCAACATGATATATTCATACACCATTTTACTAGTTACTTTATGCAAATGTCTAGTTACCAGAATATATTGTTCCCTTAATAGACTAATAATAAGTTACCATGACATATTACAAGATTATCAGATCATATTGTTAGCCAAATACTATGTGTAACAATCATTGTCCTTATTTGGTTAACAGTTGTATTAGATTGAGTTGAGTAACCATTAATTGCAAATGATTCATCATAAATTTGATTGTAAAATAAGCTGGTACTACCTGTGATCTTTGATGTTCATCCCTGAGGAAATCAAAGACCTTGGTATGAGGATAGGGCAGCCAAATGGTTGAAGCGGCACCAAGAATCACCCCATTAGGCTGACCTGAGTCTGTGATTTTCCTGGTTGTGATTCTAACAGTGTCTTCAGGGGAATCTGATATGGCTGTCCATGATTGACCACTAGAAGTACTCATGTTAAGGCTAAGCGTTCGTGTCATTCTTTGTGCTAGACTCATCAAATTCTTTCGCGCTTCAGGCGAGGGTATCACTGCGATATAGAACTCAACTTTGGGTAAGAAGTTTATCACCATAAACAAGCCCATTACTTTTATGTAAACATTATAAATTAATGTTATTTAGCCACATTAAATGTTTTGGTAATGTTATAGTTCGTGTGTTAATTATTAAATGAGTTAGTGCATATAGCTTGGTTGAAGTTATAATGCATTTAACATTGACAAAGATAGATAAGATTTTGAGAACCTCCAAGGTCTGGTATGTTTCTGGCCATGAGGCTGGCAACCCTCTCACATTGTCTCTTCAAAACTCCTAACCAGCGTTGTGCTCCAAATGCCATTCCACTGTAAACATAGTCACTGAATATTTGATGAACAGGTTTCTCTTCTACTTCTGCATGCTCAACCCAAGTTACCTACACAGATATCATGGATTACTTTCACATCAAAGGATCCTCAACGCATGCAGTAAAATCATAGTCAAAACAAAATGACAAAACAGTAACACATGCATCACAAAATGTAGCTATCTACTACTTAACACAGCTTTCACTCTTCATATGGACTTAGGACCAACAATGTATAGCATCAAATACACATAGGAAAGTTGCTATGAGATAAAAACTTGGTTGTAGTGGGATAAAGACTTAGTTGTTGTAGGATGGATACATGAATACTGTGCAAAAATTCAAAACAATATATATCAGTAATTCAATAAATAAAAATATCAAAAAAATATGCTTTCAAAAATAGGATATACCCTCGAATACCCATTAGGCATATCTTGAATCTCACAGCCAGAGGACCTCCTGCAGTATCTGGGATAAGAAGGGTGAAAATTCTCATGAAAGCTATCAATAGGAAAATCAACAATGGCCCAGGTTCCCTGCTCAGCATTTTGTTGACAATATCGAAGAAAATGAGTCTCACGAGTGGACACCAAAGGAGAGAGTACTTGAAACTCTGCGTACATCTGTGAAAGTAAGCAATATATAATTATGTATTATACTTAATCAGAATCATGTGATACTAGCTATTAAATATTTATGCAGCAATTTGATACTTACCAGCTGAAGAGATCCACTTGCATGACCAGAAGCACCAGAAGATATAATTTGGATGGTTTTTGCTCTAGAAACGATTGTGGGAAACAATTCCATCCATTTATGCTAAAGTTTTGAATATTAAAAGGCAACATGTTAGATCATTTTATGTGGACAGCATTATATTTTGGAATACTGTTATTAGTACTGGTTTATACAATTTCAGGAAACTGGAAAAAGAAAAAAGACACTTTTTCCCCAACAGTATAGGTGCAAGGTTTGACATACAAAGCAATATACAGAACATTAAATTATGTTTTATATGACAACAAAATATAAGAAGAGAAAAACATCAAGGGTGATGGAATGTATATATGAAGGCCTAAAGAAAAATCTAACATGAAAATATTAGCAATTATAAATACTTTTGAGACTTAAACTAAGCCTTTTGAAATCTATTATCGAAGGTTTTAAGAATCACTTACAGCATCAAGGAATGCATCAACAAGAGTGACACTATTCATGATAATGACAGCACTGTCACGGCTAGCTTCTATCCTTAACTCACTTTTGTTCTTGAGATTCAAAGGCCATGGAAACATCCTTGCATGCTCCTCAAAATTAAGCACTTCCCTTTCATTCTCAAAGTTTCGAACCCAAAGTGGTTCATGTGCATGGCACATCCTCACAAGCTCATCCATGGAAGATGCTGCAAGATCCATGGCTAGAGACTTCTCTTCTTCAATCAAGAGACCACCCTCTGGGAATGGTGAAGCTTCAGGAGGAGGAGGCATTATTGATGATATAGGAATCATTTGTGTGCAAGGTGAAATAGAATCTGTGAAGTGCCTTGGGTATATGTTCATGTCCAAATCCAATGAAGGGTCCATAAGAGCAAGAGGTGGTGCCATTGTTTGAATTTGGCGACCAGTGTATCTTGAAGTCAGACAACACACACGTTCTAACTGCAAAATACTCACTTTGTTAAAATTGAATCACAGACCCATCTTTTGTTTAACAAATATTTCACCTTTATTGATTATTTATTTTAATTGTGCATTCTACAAAGTAATTTTATTTTACATCTGCTCATTATGACTCAATCGATATTTTTTAAATGTCACAAGAAAACATTTATTATATGGGTAAAAAGGTACTCCACCGCTGGAGTAGTATTATTTAATTATATATTAATAGAATTTAATATATATATACGGATAGGTGTAACTGTTTTTTATACTGTCAGCAAATCATCTACCATTGATTTATTAACTATTATTGACTCTCAAACAAAGGTAATACAAATCAATACTGAATGATGTGCTGTCAATACATAAATTTTAAATTCTAGTTAATAAAGTGAATAGATCGGTTAATGAACAAGTAATTTGTTTCTATTTCATCCTCACACAATTTTTTGGGCTATCCACTAGTTTCCATCGCTAGAGAGAATTCTTTTCGAGCTGGAAATCATGTCTAACACAATTGTTAGTTATAAATATAGGGCATAAGAATCATTTTGCTAATAGTGAAGGAGATTTTTTTTAAACATTCAGTACAGCAAATAGTTACTAATTCTGATAATACTTCATAGTTTATGAGTTGTCCTAAAGTTGTTGAACATAAATGTTTGTAAAACATCCTTTTCCCAAGTATATAATTCATCAAAAGGCTCAAATCATAACGTATATAATTGAGCATGATTTTAAAAAGAGTATGTGTAAGAGTTACAAAATACCTCTTCTCTTAAGCGAGCATTTTCAAGGCGAAGCTGTTGTTCATCGAAGGCCATATCAGTTCCCATGATAGCAGGACCACCACAATTAGGACATATTATATTACGTAGCGTTGCTTGTAACCGATAGTTATCATTCTTCAGACTCTCATTCTCTGCTCTCAATATCACATTATCTGCTCGATCTTGTTGTGCCTATAACCCCACATTATTAAAAACCAATATGCACAATCAATGAAATAAAAACAACCAACAACTCCCAATTTATGTTTCATAATCTTGTCTACATCCATATTAATGATGATAACTTATATATCTCTTTGGGGGCTGAATCTTTCTATTTACTTCGAATCAAGAAATAATTAATAAATAGTTTTTCGATTATAGCCTTAATATTAATAATTACTTTTATAGTAAGAGAGATATTTAGTGAAGTAATATTAGTTATAGTTGATGGAAAGATAAATAATAAATATAGAAAACAAAAAAATGTATAAGTAAACTATATTAATTATTTTTATTGATATGTGTGTTTATGTCTTAGAAGAGATAATAGGTGGAGAGGGAGTATAACTCAACCCATTATCAATTATTTAGGTTAAATAATGAACACAAGATACATTTTATACTCATTCAGAAAATGCTGATAGAGAAGGAAGACCCTTCATTGTTGTAACCTAAAACCGTCATGATGTAAAGCAATAAATACGAGTACTCCTTTGAGACCACATGTGCAGGTAGGGTTTAATGCATTACATTAATGGAATACAGACTGTATAATGGACAAGCCAAGAAATATATCAGTAAATGAGAGTCTTTCAGTGTACTATTTACTTATTTTTACACTATATTCTTCATATCATCATTCAACGCTGCATGTGTTACTGTGAAGGTGTGTTTATTAGGGCATAGGAAAGTTTTAATGGTGACCAAGGAAACGCGGTTTATTGGGAAAAGTGCTAGGTAATTAAGTAAGAGGTTCCATTTAATGGGTGGAATTAAAGTTCAAAGTACAGTTTTGGGTTTGTATAGAATGTGGTAATTAACTATAGTGTACCTTCATCTGAGTTCGTCGATTCTGGAACCAGAATTTGACCTGCCGTGGTTTTAGACCCAACTCATGGCTTAGTTTCAATCTTTGTTTATCATCTGGGTGTGGACATTCCTTGAATAAGCTGCCAAATTAGATTAAACATGCCATAAGCAAATGTATAAAGTAAAACAAACAAAAAAACAATATTGATATTCTCAAACTTATTCTACCAAATCAAGTTCTTTGGTTACAAATTTGGCAGCAATCTTTCGCGGTTCATGACTTAGAGTAACAATAGCCACAACACTTTTGTTCATGACTTAGAGTGATAAGTTTTAAAAAGAATAATAATGTGAAGTGTGAACATGATCTCCAATTACAAAAAAGAACTTGATTTTCAGTCCAAATTATTATATTTTGTCTTCAGAGAACAAAATTTATGAACAATAAAGGGTTTGTTACATTGCAAGAGAAGTTAAAGGAGATAAATAAACATATATTGAGATCCTCACGCTTCCATTTCTTGGATCTGGCGAGCAGTGTGCCTGTGATAACGTTTCTTCTTTGGAGGTTCTTCACCCTCTTGTTCATTCCCTGATTTGTCTTCAACTTGTTCACTCCCTGATCCACTCTCCATCTCGTCCTTCCCAAGCAATATTCCACCCTCTTCCTTCTGTGAGAGAGTGAAAACGTTACACAAAAAAGAGAAATAAATTCACGAACAAAGTCATCTTTACTCAAGAGTTTTATTACCAAAGGAGGAAAATGTTGGAAAGGCATGGTGGGCATGAAGTTGAAGTTAGAGTTCTGGATCGAAGATGAAAAGAGAGAATCTGAGTTTACTACTACGTTCCCTCCCATATTTGACATAACTTGGCAATCCCCATACATTGTTATATAATATAGCTTGCTCTTCAAAACACTGTGTTTAAGTCTTTGTTGTTATGTGATGATGAGAAATTTTACTTCAGTTGAACCCAACCTGTGTTTATAATTCAAAACAAAACTTTCCCATATCAGAATCCAAACAATACAAGCATAACACTATCAAAGTATTCCTTTTTTAAGAATCTTTAGACAACTAAAAGCCAAAATCTGAGACAGTATCAAAGAAACAAGTTCCAGAATCTTTCAAATATTTTTTAACATAAATATTACATGATCGAAAAATCAAAAGCACGTGAAAATATATTATAAAAGATCAATCGAAAATATAATTACAAGATACCAGCGTGATCATGAGGAGAGGTGAGAATCTGGTTTTCCCTGTCTACCTTATCCTATAGTTTCTGTGTTCTCTTGTAATGGTGATATTCATAATAGTGAGTCATGTTGAAATAAATCGGTTAATGGTTTATATTTTTAGAAATTGATCCCTTTGTCTTTAATGGTTTATCCTGTACCAATCACATATTCTCATATTAATAAAAGAAATTTTTAGTAATAGATGTCAGTTCAAGTGATATATGTTTGATTTCCTTTAAGTAATTTTTTGGGTTCGAGTCTTGTAAATGGAAAATATCCGCCGAAATAGTTAGTCTCGCATGCCTATAAATGTTCTTGACTTGAAAATGATTGTCTCAAGTGTGGTGATACATGTAAGACAAATAAAAAAGAAACTTTTTTAAAACAAAATCAATAAAATGTAATATTCCAATTAGTTGCTTCAAAAATGAATGATAGCGTGGGAAATGTGATTATTTTTAGCAAAAGTAAATGCAGATCAACAAAAACCGATGACCGGTTAGGCTGTTTTCTTCCACGTGGGTATTTCTTAATGGTAAATTTATGCGTTTCTACACACTTCACAAAAGTCAAACCATTTTCAATCATAGTTTCCCCACACGCACCCCTGAGTGAGTGACTAATGTGTTGTTTATAGTGTCTACCAATGTTATGTTATCTATACCAAATCATGTGTTTGGATTGTTTTATGAATAGCATCATGGTTTGTTTTCATAAAATTCTAGAGTAAGCTTACCATTGCGTGACAAAATGATTCTTCTTATTCTGGTGTCTGAAAAGTTACCATTAGGGAATATATCTTTTTCTCATATTTTATAGGATGATATTGTTTAGGGGAGTTTTTTTTAATAAACCTACTTATATTAAACAGGTGTATTATGAACCTATACCTAGCTATAGTATAACATGTGCATTTTAATAATTTTATCATTAGAGTTTAAAAAGTAAAATCGATTTATCTTTTAAAATATAATAAATTCACTTTCTTAAACTATGCATAAGGATTTTCGTATAATATAAGTCTTTAAATAGCCTTTGAAGCTGGAAAAAAAACCAATGACAAGCAACATATAGTTAGATTGGCTCATTATAAACAAACTTAAACATATTGAAACAAAGTTAATTAAGGCAAGCTCAACTAATATCCCATTCAACTTAATAATTAAACGTGGAAGGGAGAGTAATAAGCGGACTAGCAGTTTATGACAGATGAACTAATTATATGCAGGTTAGTGCATAATATACAATGAGTTTCCAGTAAGAAATTCGAGGGTAATATTTATGTAATAGCAGTGTAAAAATTTATACGCAGTTAGTATATCATTTACTATTAATTTAAATTATTTTTACTTAAGAGTCAATGATGATTAAAAATAAATAGTCGATAATATATTAACAGTGTAAAAAAACTCTTACAATGTGAATGTTATAGATTTTTTATTAAAGAAATAATTTTGTTAATATATTAATCCTCTAGTCCTCCTTATGTGAATATTTTGATCGGATTAGTTGGGAGTTGGGACTTTACTACGTGTTTTTTTGTTCATAGTAACAAATGTATTTTTTCATTATTTTTGGTAAGGAATTAATATCTTTCGGGACTACTTATGTGATACCAAAATAGAGAAATTAACTATTATTTATTTAGCTAATCATTAAATAATTAAATTAATTGATTCATTAAACCATATGAGCGTGCACAAATTTTTGCTGCTTTGAAGAAAGGTCATGATAAGATACCACATACAAACATTCAAATTAGAGTAAAAAATGTATATACATATAAGAAAGTTTTATACATCATCCATCATTCATTTTTTTCCGGAAGCTTAGCCTGCAGCCTCTGCAACAATCTCTTGGTCCTCTGCAGAATGGTGGAAAACATAGCTGGTGTAATTTCTGGTCAGCCTCCTCTTAGGATTCCATCCCTGGCCAGAGGACTATAGTAACTATACTATTACTCCTTTCAGCCCCAGAAAAAATAAATTAAGGTTTATCCAAAATGTGTCATTCTTATTATTACTTACTAAGCTGTTGTATATTTGAAGGAGATGTCCTTTGTTGTAGGTTGTAAGTCTACATTCTGTATAAATTGTTGGTGAGCAATAATATACTCAACCCCTTGTTAGCTCTGCTGAAACATTGGTTTGGGAATGGACTGTGAGAGCAATCTAATGAAGCTAGTTTTGAAATCATGTAGCTTTGTCTTGTCTCACCATGCCAGGGTGCTAGATGTAAGTCCTATGCAAAAAATATATTAGTAGCACCTATTTGTAGAGTGCTGAAACTGATTGAACGTGTATCTATATGCTTGCATCAGAAGATATTGTGGCAGATGGTTGATCCACTTGATGGATAGCAAAAAATATACAGCAAGTTGCATAAACAAGAGTTGCTTGGAAAGATGAGTATTGAAAGAAAATTATATGCAGAACTGCACAATCTTCACTATTATTGATCAACAGGATTGATAATCTGTGATATTAAATAATTAACAGCTAGTTCTTTTAACCAAAACTGAAAACAAATGCATAACCCTTCCTTTTCCAAAAGAAAGCATGACAGAGTATATAAAACCAAGGAGACCAGAATAATGATCAGAAATCCGGGGCTTCCATGACCAGCAGTTCCCAATATCTGCCAAACAAGCATCATCCAACCACATTTCCCAATAAACAACAAGAACCAAACCTTAATCTCAGTGGAGATAAAAAATTAGTTTCCCAGCATAAATTGCATGATGTCCTTCCTAATAACACCTTCTGACCAGTTTCCTCTGTAATTTGATCGGAAGGCTTCAGGAGCATAGCTGCCGAGTCGCCTACCATGGATGGTAGTCCATGCAGAATTTGGTTGCTTCACTATCATTGAAATGGTAGGAAAAGGCTTTGGCAATGATGCAGTAAACAAATGCCTGTCAGAGTCCTTCTTGAAGAATCTGGAATAACCAGGAGGTTTGCTGTTGTTGGAAGTTGCAGTTGCATTCTTTGTAATTTTCTCTCCTGAGCTGCCAACAGGGGACCCAGACAGGGGACCGCGGATCTGAGCTGATGGCTTAATTCGATCTAACCATCGCAAAATGAAGTTTCCAACATTCCGACCCACTTCAACATCTCTTTCTTGAATGTTCCTATGAACACTGATTGCTACATCAAATATAGCACGGGTTCGCCTGTGAAGCACCAAAAATTGTATAATGGTTCCGCTAAATAATAATTAAACAACAACAAAATACAAGGGGAGGGTAAATGAAAAACAGTTTTCAAGTACTCAAGTAAATCAACATACAATTATGCCAACAGATTCTCAAGTAGGATAAACGCTGAATACATGTGCAGTGATCAGCATCTCAGCTGGGGATATCCTAAAAAATTAATGTTGACCTCATAAAAAGGGTAGCTCATGACATTCGGGTCTTAAGGCAAGACTCTTACCATCACGCTGAGGCTCACCCACATCCCTAAAATATCATGTTACAAGTTACCCTGTAAAACGTTGGATCTGGAGGCTGGAGTTCATAATACATTATTAGCTGGCAATCCCGAATTGGGATCAGCTGTCCCACCTTTTGTGTCCCATTATGTACCAGTCTAATGAAAAGTCGCCATATATTTGGGAAAAAAACTTAAAAGTAAGATTTTTATGTTATTTGGTGGGTTATGATTGGTTTGGGACATGAGGACAGAAGTTTTGGGGATAGACGATCCTGGTTCGGCAATGCCATGGATATTAATTTGTATGCACGGATAGTGAAAATGTTTTTACATTGTCTCCACATCTTCCATCATATATTAACCATCATTTACCTCTTAAACAATAAAAATACAAAATGCAAATGAATGGTGAATGATGTAAATAAAAAACTCTACACCCGAGATACATAAATACTAACCACTGGTTTTTAATTTCATATTAAGAAACATTTTGAGAACTTTATAAAATCAAGCTCTGCCCTATGAAGACATAAGGACGATGAAAGAAAAAGGAATGATAGAAAGCAGAAAAAGTGAAAACGCAATTATTCCTTTCTTACACTTATCCCGTACTAAGCAGGGTTTATCATGTCAGCCTTCTAAACTACAAACTTCTAAGCATCAAATTGACATAAATCAACCCTTCCCTATCACTTCTCAACTGAGAGAATGAACAAATAGAACCCACCTTCTTAAAATGTAATCAAATATAGCTAGTTGTGTCAACAACCGTTAATATCAGGTTTTCAACTTTTCAAAACATACAAAATTCATCTACCAACAACTAAAGTTAACTTTTTTATTCGTTGATAGTACATAAAATATCGATTTGCAAACAAATGCTTGAGGTTGAGAGACAGAAATGAATATCTTCATTACTAACAACAAATGTGAAGTAAAATTGAAGTTAGCAACAGAGACCAAACATTGTAGATAAATAAAAGGAACCTGTGAAGAAATTGACGGATCTTAGGGTACTTAGGACGAACGATCTTCCGTTGAATCTTGATAGCAAGTCTATATGTTCGCTTCAGTCCCAAAAAATAAGCAGTTGCAAGTGTTATCTCCCACAGCACCATTCTCCTTTTTTATTTATTTCATTCTTTCTCGAATCTGTAATCTATTCCAAGAACCAGAAAGGTTATATATATATATGGGTCAGGTCTGAAAATGTTTACCTGTTGCGCAAGTTTGTATTCTACGTTCCTCTCTTTCATTCTTATTCCCATCTTTGCCATACGGCGAGTGCTATTGTGGTCGTTGGATTATAGTTTTGTGTTTTCATCTTAACCCTACTTTTTGGGTTAGCGTAATCCACAAGTGATGATGTCACACGTTACGTGGCATTATGCCTTGGCGCGGGGGATATGCTGCCTCTGCATGTACTTTGTTGACCGAATGAACCTCTCGTCACTCTCCTCAACAATTTTGTTTTTGTTGTGTGGATAAAATTGGGAAATGACATTTTCGGTTTTATACAAAGAGAAAATATATGTATATTATATTCAACTGCTAATGTATTATTTATTATTTATATTTAATTTTTTTTAACTTTAAAAAATAATATAAATGAATAATGAACTATTTATATTTAATATTGGCGATGCATGTTACACTTTATATAAAATGGTTGAAGTCTATTAACAATATAAATAAAAAAACTCCATAATGCCACATGTCACTTTCCCTTTCCTCATGCCAGATGTCACTTTCTCCTTCTCTCATGTCACATGTCACTTTCCCCTTACATTTTTTCCTTCATGCCACATGTCACATCCTCCTCACATATTTTTCTTCATACTTTTTATATATTATATATATTTTATATGCTAATAATAATTTAATATTAATTAGTGATTGATTCATGTCGTTACCCCACTAAAATTGAATGTTTACAACATCTATATATTTGTTATGTTAAAAAGTAGTAGTCATTGGACATTAGATGAAATTGAAATCATTTTTCACATTCAAATTATATCTTTACATTAATCTATCTATAGAATTTAATGTTTATCATTAATCTAAGAATAATTGTACTTTTTCACCTCATCAAAGTTTTTTTACATTTTTCGCACTGAATTTTAATATTAAAGTTCAGATTCTTTGAATTTTAATTTTTCTCTATTAACAATATAA
>NW_017728014.1:0-9022 GCF_001865875.1 Lupinus angustifolius
GAGAATGTGGATGAGGATAAGGATAGGATGAGGAGGAGGATGAGGATGAGGAGGAGGAAGAGGATGACGTTGAGGATGAGGATCAGGATGAGGAAGAGGATGAGGAAAGGATGGGGATGAGTAAGAGGACGAGAATGAGGATGAGAATAGGACTAGGACGATAATGAGGATGAGGATAGGATGTTGATTAGGACGAGGATGAGGATAGGATGAAATGAAGCTAAATAAAATACTTAGATAATAATTAAAATAAATCCTAAGACTAAAATAAATCCTAAAACTACCCATGAGAATAAAATCTCTATTTATTGAAAATAATAACTAAAAACTATTATAATTTCCTTCCAAGAATGTGGTCTCCAAGTGGCTTTCTTACTTGTAAGATTGTCCTCCATAATCATAGGTTGCCCCCCTTTGGTTTATATCATACCCTCCTTCTTGAAAAGAATTTGTCCTCAAATTTGAGGTACCATCACCTCCTGGATCAAAGACAAACCTCTTCATTTGTGCACGAAATTTCTTCACACGTTCATTTTTGTGCACCTGCTTAATAAATAAATTAGCCCAATGAAAAGAATCATCTTCATCTCTTGGGTCAAAAACCAACCTCGTCAATTGTCTAGGATACCTCCTAACATATTCATCATGGGTTTTACCCCTAATGAATAATTCAGCAACAACATGACAAGGTTTAATGACTTCCTTGATTGGTAAAGAATGATTTTTAGAAAATCCATTTTTCACCATAAAAGTGGAATCTTCATCATGAAATTTTGTCTTTAACACCTCAATATCACCCACAGAAATATCTCCATTAGAATCAATGTAAAATCCAATCTCTCTTAAAAGTGGAAGATCAGGTGGTTCCTCCTTGAAAAAGAATTCACCAATTTCCTGAAAAAATTGCTTAACAAAGATGGACAATGAACTTCCATTAGAGAGGTTAGTAAATAAAAATTTCCCACAATGAGTTAGGTTCAAGACTTGTTTTGAAAACAAAACATTATCAAGCGTACTTTTTTTTGTAAAATAAATTTCTTTGCTCTCTCCATCACCCTCATGAAATTTTCTCTCATCCTCAATAATAATTTTGTTTGAATTTGTTTCCCCAATCTTTCCATCACTCTCATTTTCACACTTTTTTTCCAATCTTATTTTTTCTTCGTTTTCTAGCTCACTTTTATTCTCACACTCTTGTTTTTCGTACATCCTTTCCTTTCTCTCCTCCTCCAACTTTTCTCTCAACCTTTGTTGATCTTCATTTACTTGCTTAGGAGATAACGGAGACAACACCACCTTTCGGTTTTTGTGTAAAAATGTGAACTTGTTTGAAAAACAATCATGCATGGCTCTTTTATCAAATTGCCATGGATGACCTAAAACTATATGGCTAGCCTCCATATGAGCCACATCACAAAGAACCACATCTTCATACTTCCCTATAGAAAAGGAAACTTCAACTTGTTCATTAACAATTATTTCCCCAACCTCACTTAACCATTGAAGCCGGTAAGGAGTGGGATGTGGTCTAGTCACGAGATTTAGCTTTGAGACTAATCTTGGACTAACCATGTTGGCACAACTGCCACTATCAATTATAAACAAGCATACCCTACCTTGGACCAAACATCTAGAATGAAAGATGTTTTCCTTTTGGTTGACCTCATCTTCCATAACTTGATTTTCCGAAAGTTTCCTCACCAAGAAAGATTTACAATGTGACATGACTCAGACCTTTCAAGCAAGAAGTGGCTCTGATACCACTTGATGCGAACCTCCAGGGGTGGTTTGCTTTCTTTGCCGATCGTTCTTGCCTGAAACTTAATTGGACTCGCGGAATTGATTTTTTTTATTAATGTCAACGTTTTTGTGTATGAAAATTGGATGAAATGCATATGGAATAAGTGTATTGTATATAGGCACGATTTTGTATATATTTTTTTTTGTATTTTTATTTTTGTGTTTGGATAAAAGAAAATGGATAAGAATGAAGGGTGGAGGCGCCACAAGCTGGATGCTTGATAAGCCTAAGGAATTTCGCCACAAGGAAAGGAACCTTGATAAGAAAAAGGGCCTTGGTTCAACCAAGAAACTAGGAGAAATCTCAACTAGCAATGGACATTATCCAACTAAAATCTGAATTGTTTTATTCATAAGGCAATTCGGTTACATATAGGCCAAGCCTTGATTTCACATGAATGAGTGAGTAAATTACATTGATTTGCATTCAACTACCTTATTGATTCAAATAAAAAACGTGTGGAGCACTTTGATGAGGATTAATGCTCATGAAATTCTTTCCATATGGGGCTGTTCTTGGTTGGCTACTTTCCTTTTGTTTCTTCCTCAAAGAAAACGTGTACCAAGCCCTCTTAATAGGAGAATTCGGTTGCTTGAGTGTTGTAGTTGCCTTAGCCGAATTCCCACATGTGTAAATCTCAATTTGGTAAGTTTTTAAAGCTTGCCATTATCTTCATGATTTGGAGAAGATTTGAATTCTGATTGCCTTGGCCTAATTCCCACATGTGCTAATCTTGAATAAGGAAAGTTTTTGAATGGATTCCCTTGCATTTACACGCCATCCTCACATAAGGAAAGTTTTGGACCTCCTTGATGGCATTCCAATCTGAGTTGAACTGAATAAGGGAAGTTTTTGAATGGATTCCCTTGCCTTTACACGCCATCCTCATATATGGAAAGTTTTGGACCTCCTTGATTGCATTCCAATCTGATTTGTTTGGATTAGGAAACAAATTCCATGGTTTGATGATCCCTTGGTATTTGCCTTAGAAGATTCTCACGTGCTCTTCCAAAATAGGTAAGACTTCATGATGTCTTCATGGCCTTTCAAAGGTGGATGCACGATTTTTATGATGTTTCCACGTGCCCTCCTAGTACATAATTCCTTGGCCATTATTGGACCATGTTACAAGGAAATAAATACATTTCCAACCCTCATATTACATCATTTTAATGAAGCTAAATAAAATACTTAGATAATAATTAAAATAAATCCTAAGACTAAAATAAATCCTAAAACTACCCATGAGAATAAAATCTCTATTTATTGAAAATAATAACTAAAAACTATTATAATTTCCTTCCAAGAATGTGGTCTCCAAGTGGCTTTCTTACTTGTAAGATTGTCCTCCATAATCATAGGTTGCCCCCCTTTGGTTTATATCATACCCTCCTTCTTGAAAAGAATTTGTCCTCAAATTTGAGGTACCATCACCTCCTGGATCAAAGACAAACCTCTTCATTTGTGCACGAAATTTCTTCACACGTTCATTTTTGTGCACCTGCTTAATAAATAAATTAGCCCAATGAAAAGAATCATCTTCATCTCTTGGGTCAAAAACCAACCTCGTCAATTGTCTAGGATACCTCCTAACATATTCATCATGGGTTTTACCCCTAATGAATAATTCAGCAACAACATGACAAGGTTTAATGACTTCCTTGATTGGTAAAGAATGATTTTTAGAAAATCCATTTTTCACCATAAAAGTGGAATCTTCATCATGAAATTTTGTCTTTAACACCTCAATATCACCCACAGAAATATCTCCATTAGAATCAATGTAAAATCCAATCTCTCTTAAAAGTGGAAGATCAGGTGGTTCCTCCTTGAAAAAGAATTCACCAATTTCCTGAAAAAATTGCTTAACAAAGATGGACAATGAACTTCCATTAGAGAGGTTAGTAAATAAAAATTTCCCACAATGAGTTAGGTTCAAGACTTGTTTTGAAAACAAAACATTATCAAGCGTACTTTTTTTTGTAAAATAAATTTCTTTGCTCTCTCCATCACCCTCATGAAATTTTCTCTCATCCTCAATAATAATTTTGTTTGAATTTGTTTCCCCAATCTTTCCATCACTCTCATTTTCACACTTTTTTTCCAATCTTATTTTTTCTTCGTTTTCTAGCTCACTTTTATTCTCACACTCTTGTTTTTCGTACATCCTTTCCTTTCTCTCCTCCTCCAACTTTTCTCTCAACCTTTGTTGATCTTCATTTACTTGCTTAGGAGATAACGGAGACAACACCACCTTTCGGTTTTTGTGTAAAAATGTGAACTTGTTTGAAAAACAATCATGCATGGCTCTTTTATCAAATTGCCATGGATGACCTAAAACTATATGGCTAGCCTCCATATGAGCCACATCACAAAGAACCACATCTTCATACTTCCCTATAGAAAAGGAAACTTCAACTTGTTCATTAACAATTATTTCCCCAACCTCACTTAACCATTGAAGCCGGTAAGGAGTGGGATGTGGTCTAGTCACGAGATTTAGCTTTGAGACTAATCTTGGACTAACCATGTTGGCACAACTGCCACTATCAATTATAAACAAGCATACCCTACCTTGGACCAAACATCTAGAATGAAAGATGTTTTCCTTTTGGTTGACCTCATCTTCCATAACTTGATTTTCCGAAAGTTTCCTCACCAAGAAAGATTTACAATGTGACATGACTCAGACCTTTCAAGCAAGAAGTGGCTCTGATACCACTTGATGCGAACCTCCAGGGGTGGTTTGCTTTCTTTGCCGATCGTTCTTGCCTGAAACTTAATTGGACTCGCGGAATAGAATTTTTTTATTAATGTCAACGTTTTTGTGTATGAAAATTGGATGAAATGCATATGGAATAAGTGTATTGTATATAGGCACGATTTTGTATATATTTTTTTTTGTATTTTTATTTTTGTGTTTGGATAAAAGAAAATGGATAAGAATGAAGGGTGGAGGCGCCACAAGCTGGATGCTTGATAAGCCTAAGGAATTTCGCCACAAGGAAAGGAACCTTGATAAGAAAAAGGGCCTTGGTTCAACCAAGAAACTAGGAGAAATCTCAACTAGCAATGGACATTATCCAACTAAAATCTGAATTGTTTTATTCATAAGGCAATTCGGTTACATATAGGCCAAGCCTTGATTTCACATGAATGAGTGAGTAAATTACATTGATTTGCATTCAACTACCTTATTGATTCAAATAAAAAACGTGTGGAGCACTTTGATGAGGATTAATGCTCATGAAATTCTTTCCATATGGGGCTGTTCTTGGTTGGCTACTTTCCTTTTGTTTCTTCCTCAAATAAAACGTGTACCAAGCCCTCTTAATAGGAGAATTCGGTTGCTTGAGTGTTGTAGTTGCCTTAGCCGAATTCCCACATGTGTAAATCTCAATTTGGTAAGTTTTTAAAGCTTGCCATTATCTTCATGATTTGGAGAAGATTTGAATTCTGATTGCCTTGGCCTAATTCCCACATGTGCTAATCTTGAATAAGGAAAGTTTTTGAATGGATTCCCTTGCATTTACACGCCATCCTCACATAAGGAAAGTTTTGGACCTCCTTGATGGCATTCCAATCTGAGTTGAACTGAATAAGGGAAGTTTTTGAATGGATTCCCTTGCCTTTACACGCCATCCTCATATATGGAAAGTTTTGGACCTCCTTGATTGCATTCCAATCTGATTTGTTTGGATTAGGAAACAAATTCCATGGTTTGATGATCCCTTGGTATTTGCCTTAGAAGATTCTCACGTGCTCTTCCAAAATAGGTAAGACTTCATGATGTCTTCATGGCCTTTCAAAGGTGGATGCACGATTTTTATGATGTTTCCACGTGCCCTCCTAGTACATAATTCCTTGGCCATTATTGGACCATGTTACAAGGAAATAAATACATTTCCAACCCTCATATTACATCATTTTAATGAAGCTAAATAAAATACTTAGATAATAATTAAAATAAATCCTAAGACTAAAATAAATCCTAAAACTACCCATGAGAATAAAATCTCTATTTATTGAAAATAATAACTAAAAACTATTATAATTTCCTTCCAAGAATGTGGTCTCCAAGTGGCTTTCTTACTTGTAAGATTGTCCTCCATAATCATAGGTTGCCCCCCTTTGGTTTATATCATACCCTCCTTCTTGAAAAGAATTTGTCCTCAAATTTGAGGTACCATCACCTCCTGGATCAAAGACAAACCTCTTCATTTGTGCACGAAATTTCTTCACACGTTCATTTTTGTGCACCTGCTTAATAAATAAATTTGCCCAATGAAAAGAATCATCTTCATCTCCTGGGTCAAAAACCAACCTCGTCAATTGTCTAGGACACCTCCTAACATATTCATCATGGGTTTTACCCCTAATGAATAATTCAGCAACAACATGACAAGGTTTAATGACTTCCTTGATTGGTAAAGAATGATTTTTAGAAAATCCATTTTTCACCATAAAAGTGGAATCTTCATCATGAAATTTTGTCTTTAACACCTCAATATCACCCACAGAAATATCTCCATTAGAATCAATGTAAAATCCAATCTCTCTTAAAAGTGGAAGATCAGGTGGTTCCTCCTTGAAAAAGAATTCACCAATTTCCTGAAAAAATTGCTTAACAAAGATGGACAATGAACTTCCATTAGAGAGGTTAGTAAATAAAAATTTCCCACAATGAGTTAGGTTCAAGACTTGTTTTGAAAACAAAACATTATCAAGCGTACTTTTTTTTGTAAAATAAATTTCTTTGCTCTCTCCATCACCCTCATGAAATTTTCTCTCATCCTCAATAATAATTTTGTTTGAATTTGTTTCCCCAATCTTTCCATCACTCTCATTTTCACACTTTTTTTCCAATCTTATTTTTTCTTCGTTTTCTAGCTCACTTTTATTCTCACACTCTTGTTTTTCGTACATCCTTTCCTTTCTCTCCTCCTCCAACTTTTCTCTCAACCTTTGTTGATCTTCATTTACTTGCTTAGGAGATAACGGAGACAACACCACCTTTCGGTTTTTGTGTAAAAATGTGAACTTGTTTGAAAAACAATCATGCATGGCTCTTTTATCAAATTGCCATGGACGACCTAAAATTATATGGCTAGCCTCCATATGAGCCACATCACAAAGAACCACATCTTCATACTTCCCTATAGAAAAGGAAACTTCAACTTGTTCATTAACAATTATTTCCCCAACCTCACTTAACCATTGAAGCCGGTAAGGAGTGGGATGTGGTCTAGTCACGAGATTTAGCTTTGAGACTAATCTTGGACTAACCATGTTGGCACAACTGCCACTATCAATTATAAACAAGCATACCCTACCTTGGACCAAACATCTAGAATGAAAGATGTTTTCCTTTTGGTTGACCTCATCTTCCATAACTTGATTTTCCGAAAGTTTCCTCACCAAGAAAGATTTACAATGTGACATGACTCAGACCTTTCAAGCAAGAAGTGGCTCTGATACCACTTGATGTAATCCTATAGGGGGATTACGTTTTTGTTTTGGATCATTCTTGATGGTAATTACTTTTTGGGACTTTTGGAATTGTATTTGTTTTGGATGTTTTGAATGTTGTTAGGTTGTGTTTTGGGCCGTGGGGTTTTGATTGTGTTTGATGGATTTGGTGGTTGTTTGGTTGATGATTGATGTACTTGTGATGTTGTGGAATGTGTATGGGATATTTTTTTGGGGAATTATGGCCGTGAGGATTAGGGTTATGTGAGGGTGTTTTATGGGTGTTTGGCCGTGGGAAGTGAGGGGATTTTGGGTGGTTTTGGTGAGTGTTTGGCCGTGGGTTTGGGAACAAGAAGATGGAGAAGACAAGAAGGATGGAGGCGCCACAAGAAGTGATTCTTGATAAGCCTTAAGGAATTTTCGCCACAAGATGAGTATCTTGATAAGAAAACAAGCTTGGTTGAACCAAGAACACTAGGAGAAATCTCAACTAGCAATGGAAATTATCCAACTAAAATCTGAATTGTTTTATTCATAAGGCAATTCGGTTACATATAGGCCAAGCCTTGATTTCACATGAATGAGTGAGTAAATTACATTGATTTGCATTCAACTACCTTATTGATTCAAATAAAAAACGTGTGGAGCACTTTGATGAGGATTAATGCTCATGAAATTCTTTCCATATGGGGCTGTTCTTGGTTGGCTACTTTCCTTTTGTTTCTTCCTCAAATAAAACGTGTACCAAGCCCTCTTAATAGGAGAATTCGGTTGCTTGAGTGTTGTAGTTGCCTTAGCCGAATTCCCACATGTGTAAATCTCAATTTGGTAAGTTTTTAAAGCTTGCCATTATCTTCATGATTTGGAGAAGATTTGAATTCTGATTGCCTTGGCCTAATTCCCACATGTGCTAATCTTGAATAAGGAAAGTTTTTGAATAGATTCCCTTGCATTTACACGCCATCTTCACATAAGGAAAGTTTTGGACCTCCTTGATGGCATTCCAATCTGAGTTGAATTGATAAGGGAAGTTTTTGAATGGATTCCCTTGCCTTTACACGCCATCCTCATATATGGAAAGTTTTGGACCTCCTTGATTGCATTCCAATCTGATTTGTTTGGATTAGGAAACAAATTCCATGGTTTGATGATCCCTTGGTATTTGCCTTAGAAGATTCTCACGTGCTCTTCCAAAATAGGTAAGACTTCATGATGTCTTCATGGCCTTTCAAAGGTGGATGCACGATTTTTATGATGTTTCCACGTGCCCTCCTAGTACATAATTCCTTGGCCATTATTGGACCATGTTACAAGGAAATAAATACATTTCCAACCCTCATATTACATCATTTTAATGAAGCTAAATAAAATACTTAGATAATAATTAAAATAAATCCTAAGACTAAAATAAATCCTAAAACTACCCATGAGAATAAAATCTCTATTTATTGAAAATAATAACTAAAAACTATTATAATTTCCTTCCAAGAATGTGGTCTCCAAGTGGCTTTCTTACTTGTAAGATTGTCCTCCATAATCATAGGTTGCCCCCCTTTGGTTTATATCATACCCTCCTTCTTGAAAAGAATTTGTCCTCAAATTTGAGGTACCATCACCTCCTGGATCGAAGACAAACCTTCTCATTTGTGCACGAAATTTCTTCACACGTTCATTTTTGTGCACGTGCTTAATAAATAAATTAGCCCAATGAAAAGAGTCATCTTCATCTCCTGGGTCAAAAACCAACCTCGT
>NW_017728014.1:9122-14876 GCF_001865875.1 Lupinus angustifolius
TGATTCAGCAATATCTTCATTACCTACATCAAACAAAGAAATGTCAGTAATATTAAATGTGGCACTCATTGCCATACCCACCTGGTAAGTCCAATGTGTAGGCGTTATTGTTGATTCTTCCTAGGACACGAAATGGGCCCTCCCCCTTGGGCCATGGGGTAGACCTCCTTTGAGCATGACAGCTCTCCTTTCTTATATGTATCTTGACCCAATCTCCTGGATCAAACATTATTGCTCCTCGCCTATTGTTTTCTTGTTTGGCATGACTTTCTGTCTTCTTTTTAATTTTCGAGTTGACTTGCTCATGTACTTTCTTCCCCCCATTTGGTATCTCCTTGGGAAATATATCATCGGATACCTGCAGAAAATCTTTAACAAAAATAGGCAGCCCAATATCATTAGTAGTGTTAGTGTTTAAAGGAAATTTCCTACAATGGAGTAGGTACATGGGTGGCTTAGACAGCAAAGCACCCTTTATCTTTCTCTTCCTATCCTCATCCTCATCCTATCCTCATCCCTATCCTCNAAAATCTTTAACAAAAATAGGCAGCCCAATATCATTAGTAGTGTTAGTGTTTAAATGAAATTTCTTACAATGGAGTAGGTACATGGGTGGCTTAGACAGCAAAGCACCCTTTATCTCCCCTTTTGAGACTAGAAAACTTTTTTTTTTCTTTTCATCTTTCTCTTTTCTTTCATTTTTCTTTTCTTCTTCTTTTTCATTTTCTTTTTTCTTTGGATCATCTCTTTCTTTTTCTTTTCGCTCTTTCTTTTCTTGATCCATTATTTTTTTCAATTTTTTTTATCTTCACCCAACACCCACTTGTTTTGGGGACAAGGGTGAAAGTACAATTTTTCGATCTCGATGTACAAGAGTATATTTATTGGAAAATCCATCATGTATGGCTTTCCGGTCATATTGCCAAGGCCTACCAAGCAGCATATGGCTAGCCTCCATTATGACTACGTCACACATCACTATATCTTCATACTTCCCTATTGAGAACGGAACCTCCGCTTGGCCCTATAGAAAAGGGGATCTCAGCTTGCTGATTCACAATCATTTCTCCAACCTCGCTTAGCCATTGTAGTCGGTAAGGAGTTGGGTGGGTCCTCGTCACAAGGTTAAGTTTAGAAACCAACCTTGTGCTTACCACATTAGCACAACTGCCACCATCAATGATTAGGGAACAAACATTCCCTTGTACCAAACATCTAGTGTGGAAGATGTTCTCCCTTTGACTCTCCTCATCTTCTCTTACTTGACTCCCTAAGAGCCTCCGCACCATGAGTAAGTCTCCATCTGGAACATGGGCATCTTCTTCACTCTCCTCAGAACTTGAAGTCTCGGATTGAGATTCCACCACTCCATTTTTCATCACCATGGTCCTTCTGGTTGGGCATTGAGAAGCTATGTGACCATGCCCAAGACATTTGAAGCATTTGACCTCCCGACTCCGAGTAGTATTTTCCATGGGCTTCTTCCCTTGGGAAGAGCTCACGGCCTCCTTAGGATTAGGGCCCTCCTTCTTGTTTCTATCCTTCCACCCCGAAGACTGGAATTTTGAGTTGGAGGAGTATTTTGATTTCCTCCTCTTCAGTTGTTGTTCCACCTTAATGGCTTGTTGGACCAGATCCTCCAGCTCCACATAAGGTTGTAACTCTACCACATCCTGGATGTCTTGATTTAACCCATGAAGGAAACGTGCCATTGTAGCTTCACGATCCTCATGAAAGTTAGATCTTAACAGAGCCAACTCCATCTCTTTAAAGTACTCGTCTACAGACTTGGTACCTTGGGTCAGCCGCTGAAGTTTGTTATGGATATCCCGTTGAAAGGATGCCGGAACAAACCTCTTTCGCATTATTACCTTCATCTCATCCCAATTGTCTACTGGTTCAGCACCGCATCGCCTCCTCTCTTTTTGGAGTTGATCCCACCAGACCATAGCATATTCCTTGAACTCGAGTGCTGCCACCTTGACTTTCTTTTCTTCGGTATAGTTGTGACATTCGAACACTTGTTCGATTTTGAGTTCCCACTCCAAGTAAGCCTCAGGGTTATTCATCCCCATGAATGTAGGGATTTTAACCTTGATGCCTTCCAACCGATCATCTCTCCTATGACCTCCATCATGCCTCCTTTCTCTCCGTCTCCTTCTCCTCTCGGTTTCAGAATCACTAGAGTCAATGTTTCGGCGTCTTTGGTTCTGAACCCGCATTTCCTCCATTTGTTGTTGGAGGGTTCTAAATTGTTCATGAATTTCATGAAGGGACTGTAGGTAGGCTGCCGTCCTAGGGGACTCTCTTCCATCACCTGCAAAATTAGACATACTTTTTCTTTGGTTAGTATTAAAACTCTCTTGCTCACTTTTTTTTGTCTCTCGGTTTTTTTTTCATTTGTGAATGTCTCTCCCTCACGTACTTTCTATTCCTTCTTTGTGTTCTTGATTAAATCAAGGTCAAGAGTACTCAATTGTGACAAACAGCGAAACAGCAACAACAATATCAAGCAATTTATATGATGAGGCACCTTTTTGGTTTAATAATTGAGATAGCATGATGCTGTGATTAGGAGTATTACGTTTTCAGATTTATGATAGCCAATGGCTGTGGATACAATAATATAACGTTTTCGAGTAATAGCACGAGGCTGTGGTTAGGAGTATTACGTTTTCAGATTTATGATAGCCAATGGTTGTGGATACAATAATATAACGTTTTCGAATAATAATATCAATTGAAACAGCAAAACAACAAACTTTTTGAAAATAAATCACTGAGACAATTTTACCAACAAGAACTAGCTCTGGATACCACTTGATGTAATCCTATAGGGGGATTACGTTTTTGTTTTGGATCATTCTTGATGGTAATTACTTGTTGGGATCTTTGGAGTTGTATTTGTTTTGAATGTTGTTTGGTTGTATTTTGGGCCGTGGGGTTTTGGTTGTGTTTGATGGATTTGGTGGTTGTTTGGTTGATGATTGATGTACTTGTGATGTTGTGGAATGTGTATGGGATATTTTTGGGGAATTATGGCCGTGAGGATTAGGGTTATGTGAGGGTGTTTTATGGGTGTTTGGCCGTGGGAAGTGAGGGGATTTTGGGTGGTTTTGGTGAGTGTTTGGCCGTGGTTTGGGAACAAGAAGATGGAGAAGACAAGAAGGATGGAGGCGCCACAAGAAGTGATTCTTGATAAGCCTTAAGGAATTTTCGCCACAAGATGAGTATCTTGATAAGAAAACAAACTTGGTTGAACCAAGAACACTAGGAGGAATGCACTCACTAGCTATGGAATATTTCCAACAAAAATCTGAATTGTCTCATTTCATTTTGCTTGCCATTACATATAGGGAATTCGGTTGCCCTATTGATTCTAATTGAAAGCATATTAATTTGGCATTCAAGCCTTGATTCAAACAAAGAAAACGTGTGAAATGGTATTAAAACCCTTGATGCACTCAGATTGCTCTTTCCATATATGGCAGCTTGTTTTGTGTGATGTATCCAGCCTTTTTTAGCACAAGGTTCACCCTCCTTGATTCATCTTCAATTTCTCACGTGTAGTCTTCTTTAAAGGAGGAGTTTGCATTTGAAAATTCTTTCCTAATTGGCATACTTGTTCCTAATCTGATTTGATTTGAAAATTGGAACAAGTATGGAAACTTTCAATTTGTTTCCTTCTTTTGAGCCACACGTGCACTCTCTCTTTGGTAACCTTTTGAATTGTTTCCATAATGATGTTGCTCAATTAAGGAGGTGATATTCTTTGATTTGAGGCTGATTTCCCTTGGAATTACACGCCCCCCTTCATGCTCTTCATAAGGAAAGATTTCCTTTAATTCCTTGCTGGTTGCATGCCATCTTCAAGTCCTCCCATAAGGAAAGGAATTCAAACCTGGATTACAAGTTCCTAATGGCCATTTAATAAGGTAATTTCGGCCATATTTATTTTAGATACAAAGTAATAAAAGTTCCAAAGTAAAATAGGTAACTATCAAGTTCTTAAATACTAGTGAGGGTGTTAATCCCTCACTTTATTAAATCAGCTAAAGCATGCCTTAATCAAGCCCTCCTTGGCCGTGGCCAACTTGGGGAATTTCTATGAATATGGAGCAATTGATGGGCTTGATCTCCGTGTTGGGCCTTGCATCTTCAAGTACTCCTTTGATGAGTTGATTGAGAGATTGATGAGCCTTCTTGCTCTTGGACCGAGTCATGGGCCCTCCAAGCCCAATTAGATCCTCTTCATTGTATGCCCTAGGTAGGGTCACATCAGAAGGTCTCATCAATATCTATACCTTCTTCCTGATTGTATCCTTGTGCTACTAGTCTAGCTTTATTTCTAACAATAGTTCCATTTTCATATAATTTATTACGGAATACCCAACGAGTTCATATAACATGCCTATTATCTGGTTAGGAACAAGTTCTCAAACTTCATTTCTCTCAAATTGGTTCAATTATTCTTGCATAGCAAGAATCTAGTGTTCATCCTCGATTGCATCATCAATCTTAGAAGGTTCTATTTGAGAAATGAAGGCCATGTTCAAACAGGCATCATTTAGCTTTAAACGAGTAGTGACGCCCTTACTTATGTCGCCAATGATGTTGTCAATAGGATGGTCTCAATGAGTTCTCTAGTATTTGGGTACATCAGAATGAATATGCTCTTCTTGAGAGGATAAAACATCTTCCATTTTCAAGTGCTCAATATTGGTTGTTGCATTGGTAACAGAATCCTCCTTTAAAAGGGAACTTGGCAAGTCCTCTTCATCAAGAGTTAACCCATCCTTTATTATAGGATTGGTTTCATCAAAAGATACATGAACATATTTTTCCATGGCTAAAGTTCTTTTATTGAAAATTCTATAAGCTTTACTCGTAAGAGAGTAGCCTAGGAAGAGTCCTTCATCAGCTTCTGCGTCAAACTTGCCTAAGTTATCTTTACCACTATTTAACACAAAACATTTACAACAAAATACATGCAAATGAGAAATGTTTGGTTTTCTACCTTTAAAGAGTTCATATGGGGTTTTCTTGAGAATTGGTCTTATAAGAACTATGTTAGAAACATAGCAAGTCGTACTAACTACATCAGCCCATAAATATTTTGGGAGATTAATTTCATTCAACATTGTAAGAGCAAGTTCTTCTAAGGACCGATTCTTTCTCTCTACAACACCATTTTGATGTGGTGTTCTAAGAGCATAAAAATTGTGATTGATACCTAGATCATCACAGAATTCTTCAAAATAAGCGTTTTGAAATTCTCCCCCATGATCACTTCTTATAGCAGCGATTTTATAAGATTTTTTATTTTGAACTATTTTAGCATATTTTCTAAAGGTGTTGAATGCCTCATTCTTATGAACTAAGAATAGAGTCCAAGTATATCTTGAGAAATCATCTATTATAACAAGAGCATAGTAAATACCACCATAACTTTTGTGAGGATGAGGATGAGGAAGAGGATGAGGATGAGGACGAGGATGAGGTTAGGATGAGGAAGAGGATAGGATTAGGACGAGAATGAGGATGAGGATAGGATGTGGATTAGGATGAGGATGAGGATAGGATGAGGACGAGAATGAGGATGAGGAGTAGAATGAGGATGAGGAAGAGGAAGAGGAAGAGGATGAGGATGAGAATAGGATGAGGACATGAATGAGGAAGAGGATGAGGAAGAGGATGAGGTTAGCATGCGGATGAGGACGAGGACAGGATGAGGACGAGGATAAGGATGAGGAT
>NW_017728015.1:0-696 GCF_001865875.1 Lupinus angustifolius
TGAGGATAGGATGAGGACGAGAATGAGGATGAGGATGAGGATAGGAGGAGGATGAGGATAGGATAAGGACTAGGATGAGGACGAGGATAAGGATGGGATTAGGATGAAAATGAGGATATGGCAGAGGATAGGAGGAGGACGAGAATGAGAATGAGGATAGGATGAGGACGAGGACGAGGATAGGATGAGGACGAGGACGAGGATAGGATGAGGACGAGGACGAGGATAGGATGAGGACGAGGACGAGGATAGGATGAGGAGTAGAATGAGGATGAGGATATGATGAGGACTAGAATGACGATGAGGATGAGGATGAGGATAAGATGAAGATGAGGATAGGATGAGGATGAGGATAGGATGAGGATGAGGATAAGGATAGGATGAGGAGGAGGATGAGGATGGGGAAGAGGATGAGGATGAGGACGAGGATAGGATGATGACGAGAATGAGGATGAGGATAGGATTTGGATGAGGAAGAGGATGGGGATGAGGATAGGGTGAGGATGAGAATGAAGATTAGGATAGGATGAGGATAGGATGACGACGGGAATGAGGATGAGGACGAGGATGAGGATAGGATGAGGATGAGGAGGTGGATTAGGATGAGGATGAGGACGAGGATGAAAATAAGGATAGGATTAGGACAATAATGAGGATGAGGATAGGATGTGGATTAGGACGAGGATGAGGATAGGA
>NW_017728015.1:796-1051 GCF_001865875.1 Lupinus angustifolius
CGAGGATGAGGATGAGGAAGAGGATGAGGACGAGAATGAGGATAGGATGAGGACAAGAATGGGAATGAGGATAGGATGAGGATGAGGATGAAGACGAGGATGAGGATGAGGAGGAGGATAGGATGAGGACGAGGATGAGGATGAGAATAGGAAGAGGATGAGGAAGTGGATTGGGATGAGGATGAGTATAGGACGAGGATGAGGATAGGATGAGGAGGTGCATGAGGATGAGGATAGGATGAGGAGTAGAATGAG
>NW_017728015.1:1151-1372 GCF_001865875.1 Lupinus angustifolius
TGCTCTAAAAATTCTACCCATTTTGCATGACATTTGTTTAGCTTACCTTAGCCCTTGAGGTACTTAAGGGACTCATGATCACTATGGATCACAAACTCCTTTGGAAGTAGATAGTGTTGCCATGTTTGGAGTGCTCTTACCAAAGCATAGAGCTCCTTGTCATAGGTAGAATAATTAAGTGTTGGTCCACTCAACTTTTCACTAAAGTATGATATGGGGTG